>NC_056734.1:813673105-813735605 GCF_019279795.1 Protopterus annectens
TATAGTCATGCACTGGCAGGGTGCTTTTCATAGCTTTAAACCATGTCTCAGTACCTGCACAGATAGTTTCATAGTTTCATAGTATAGTACTAGGCTATCTGCCCTGGGGCATTTGTAAGCCTAGCCATAGTGATGTGGCTTTTGCCACCCCATGAAATGGTACAAAAATGTACAGAATAAATCTGGAATACTGTGCCTCTGTGTAGTAGTATATAATAGAATTAGTTTATTGTGCCCCTGTCTAGCAGTGACACAGATGTGACCCCTGGGGTAAAATTACGATCTCCCATCCACTCATCAAGATTTCTCTTGAAGAGAGTCAGTGAGGGGCTCTGCCTAATACGAACTGGGATCCTGTTCCAAAGCATGGGAAGCCTCTGGGTTATGAATCTATCCCTCCAGCATGTCCTATTCATACATGTGCCGAGATTTAAGTCTTTAGCTCTCGTGGTCCTGATGGATTTGGATTTTTTGAGGTGGAGCATGTCCATCAGATCCCGATTGGACATGGCCTTGTATGTCAGGCAGAGATCACCTCTGAGCAGGCGGTATGCTACTGAATAGAGCTGAAGTTTCTTTAGGCTGGCAGAATAAGACATATGTTGGAGACCCTTGATCCTTTTGGTGAGGTACTTTTGTGGTCTCTCCAGCTGTTGCAAATGCCGGGTGAGGTACATACCAAATGGGGCATTGTACTCAATCATGGGTCTGATGAGGGAGGAATATAGGGGTACAATGACATCCTTGGATCTGGATGTGAATCCCTTCATGATGAGGTGTGCAAGGTAGAATGTTTTTCTAACCACTTTGGCAATGTGGGTGTCAAAAGAGAGGTCGCTGTCTACTTGGGTCCCTAGGTCTCTGATTACTTTTTCCGTACTCAGTGGGTTGCTGTCTATGTGATAATTTGTGGGAACTTTGTTTTTCCAAAAGGGATGACTATACATTTTTTGGCATTTAGTTTAATGCCTTGACTACGGCACCAGTTGTCCGTTTCAGTGAGGCCTTTTTGTAAGATGTGTGTGTCTGCTGGTGTATCGACTATGGCGCCTAGTTTGCAGTCATCTGCAAACTTTGTCAGCCACAGCCCTCCCATGTTTGCTTTAACATCTGAGAAATAAATGCCGAACAAGAGGGGTCCCAGGACAGATCCCTGTGGGACACCACTTGTGACTGGCTTTGAGTCTGACATTGCTCCAGCGATTTTAACTTTATGGGTTCTGTCCTTTAGCCAGTTTGCAACCCATCTAGTGACATAAGGGTTTACTTTTAAGCTGTTTAGCTTATCTATGATGCCTGAGTGGGGTATTGTGTCAAAGGCCTTAGCCAAGTCCAGGTATGCTGTATGGACTGCTTTGCCCTCATCAATGGCTCTAGTGACTGTTTCAAAAAAGTCAACCAGATTTAAAAGGCAGGATCTGCCCTTTACAAAGCCGAACTGGGTGGGGTCAAGTGTCTGTAGGTCCCCTATGTCTCTGTTTATGAGTTCCATAATGATTCTTTCCATAGCTTTGCAGACCAGGCTAGTTAAGCTTATGGGGCGGTAGATTCCAGGGTCTGTAGAGGCACCCCCCTTGTGGAGTGAGACCACTGTTGCTGTACGCCAGTGTTCAGGTACATATCCTGAAGTAAGGCTAAGATTAAATAGCATTTTTATGTGTGGGTTTAGCTCCTCTTGGAGTTCACGTAACACGCACCCCGGGATACCGTCAGGTCCCACTGATGCTGTGTTTTTTGCTTTGTTTAGGGCGGTTCTCACTTGGACATCTGAGATGACAGGGAGATTACATTCAGCTGGGATAAGTATTTCTTCTTTTGGGGGTGAAGGAGGGGAGAAATTTGCACTGAACCTGTCAGCCAGAATGTAAGCAATATCTGTGGGTTCAGTGTATTTTTTGTTGTTGTGAACCAACTCTGAGCATATCTGAGGGTTTCCACCCAGGTTTCTAACATAGCTGAAGAAGGCTTTGTGGTTATCTTTAGTGTCCTTAGCAATTTTTCTCTCAAAGTTTGCCTTGGATGATTTTATGAGAGAACGTAGTTTTCTGCTAATGTTGATCAGAGATGTCTTCCCTTCATGGGATTTCACTCTGACGTGCAGTAGCTTCCTTCTTTTGTTATACAATTTGTTTATGGCTGAGGTCCACCAGACAGGATGCTTACATTTGGTGGAGAGGGACTTGGATTTGTTTGGGATTGCATGATCCATGCATTCTTGGAGATGTCCATAGAAAGCATTTGTGAAAGATTCGGCATTGTGGGATGTGGTATCCACTGGCACAGTGGGCTTAAAGGATACCATCTCAGTCTTAAGAAGAGTGAAGTCTGCTTTTGAGAAGTTTTTCACTGTGGTCTTTTGTGCTGGGGGTGGAGGTGGGATATGTATATCCAGGGTGATTAGTTTGTGGTCAGGTCTCACTAGTGAGGGGTATACTTCCGGTGTGGAGCATTTTGTCCCCATGTTTGTGATGATCAGGTCTAGTATATTATCTCCCCTAGTGGGAGAGGTGACTAGTTGTTCCAGTGCATTTGAATTTATGAATTCCAGGAACCTTTGGGCTATGGCATTAGGGCTAGAATAATGTACCCAATCTATGTTTGGGTAGTTGAAGTCTCCCAGTATGATGGTATTTTGTGATACATTCATATCCTCCAATGTCTTCAGGAAGGCTGAGTGGGGTTCTTGAGATTGGGAGGGTGGTCTGTAACATGCTACCAGTTGTATAGCAGTTTTGCCTATGGTTAGTTGCACCTGTATGGTCTCTGATGCTTCATGTATTGCTACTAACCTGGAGGTGTGGGTGTCCTTTATGAATATGGACACTCCCCCTCCCTTTGTGGTTCGGCCCGGGTTTTGGGGCCGGAAAGCATGATACGAGGTATAGCCTGGTAGTGCTGGAGTGCTCTCAGGAGCCTTGAACCAGGTTTCAGTTGCTGCACAGACGTCGATGTTCTCCATGCTGAGGAGTGCATCAAGTGCCTGCATCTTGAGATTTAGACTTCTGGCGTTGAGCAGCATTACCCTTAGTTTTTTTCCATTTTGTTTTCTAAGGAGGTGGGTTTGTCTTTTGAGCCTTGCCTAAAAAAGGCACTATGTGGGGTGGCAAGAGCCTTAGCCAATATCCGGAAGCCCAGTGGTGACAGGTGTAAGCCATCCCTTGCGAAACAGCGTGGCTTGTCCAACATATCATCCCAGGCAGACAGACATTGGATCCCCTTAGAATGACACCAGTACTTGAGCCAATTGTTAAAGCTGATCATCTTGTCTTTGTATTGTGGTATCATTCTTGGTGAGGGCAAGATGCTGCTCAGGGTCAGGGTCATACCAGCCTGGGCTACATAATCAGAGAGCTCCTCTATGTCTCTTTTCATGTAGTCCAGGGAGGTACGTCTCAAGTCATTCACACCAGCATGGACAATGACGGAGTCATATTTGTACTTGCTTTGGAGTGACCTGAGTGCGTGTGTTATGTGGCGGATCCTAGCTCCCGATAGACAGCTCACAGTCACCTTCTCCTTGTTCAGCCTGGTCAGTGGGACATCAGTGTGTCTGACTATGGAGTCACCTATTACTAGTGTATCAGGCAAGGTGTTTTTCCTTAAGGGCTGCGATTGGTCGACACACTGATTTATTGAAGTATGTGTTGCATGTGTTTTGTTTTGAGGTGGTGGATTTTGGATGTCTGCTTTGGGAGCCTCTGTTGTTTTGGTAAGTTTTTATTAGAGCCTCCGAGTATGTCTTTGTGTTTTTATGTGTTTGGTTTGCAGTTGTGGTAGGTCTATGTGGGACTGGGATTGTTGTGTGTGTAGTTGCCATCTCCTCCTGTCTGGTCATGCCAGCCCTGAGTTGAGAGAGTTCAGCCTCCAGTTTGGCTATATAGTTGCATCTCTCACATGTATCTGTGTTTGTTGGGAGGAGGAGAGGGTTGTCTGTGTACATGAGACAATTGTAGCATTGTCTCAAGATACCCAGATTGACCAGCTGAACTGGAGACGACGCCAGTAATCTACCACTCAACATGCTAGAACAGTATAAGGGAGTGGTATACCTTTAAGGGAAGTGGATATTCACAGGGGTGGTAAGTAGATGTAGTGCTTTACTTAGTACGAGAGTGCTTACTTAGTAGAGAAGTATTGAGAACAAGTGCTAGGCTTATAATACAGTGAGTAGTCTGGTTATACTAAGAGTAGAGCTTCCTTCAGGGAAAATTTGAAGAGCAGACTTGGCGGAGCCAGAAAAAGTTTAACCTTGTTTAACCGGCGCTGTGCTATGCGCACAACCACGCAAAGCCTTGCAAATGCGGATTTTAAACAGTGAACTACAAAAGAGCTAGAAATGGTCCAAAACAACCAATTATACAGCTTCTTGTGCTGAGGTCACTTCCCCCAAGAACAGGTAGGCTGCTCAAGGCTCCCCACTCCCACTGATGAGCAAAGAAACTTCCTTCTATCCAAGTAAGGTAATGGACAACACAGGAACTACACCACAGCCCAGAATACAGCAATGCCTGTAAACTGGTCTAAACTAGTCGAGGAAGGCGGGAAAACAAGGATTTTTTTTTGTTTTTTTGTTTTTTTGGTAGAAACACACAGAACATGCAGAAACAGTGATAAATTAGTTACACAGGCTAGCACACTTTAGTGGACAGTCTCCACAGTTAAATTAAACAAACAAACAAGCAAACTTTCGATCAAATTCGACTAAAATGTAACTTTAAGTGCAAATTTTAAAATAACGCAGCAATCAGTTAAAAAACAGTCCAGGCTAGTTCAAGGTAAGCTACAGAAGCTATTCCAAGTGAAAAAAAGCAAAGATACTTAAATCCAGAAGGCAGTCGCTTTTCTGAGTTCCATGCTGCTAGGACCACTCTGTAAACCCACGTGGAGCTTGTCTGAGCAGTATAGCCAGAAAAAAACGCCCAGAGGCAGATTTTAAACAGTGAACTACAAAAGAGCTAGAAATGGTCCAAAACAACCAATTATACAGCTTCTTGTGCTGAGGTCACTTCCCCCAAGAACAGGTAGGCTGCTCAAGGCTCCCCACTCCCACTGGTGAGCAAAGAAACTTCCTTCTATCCAAGTAAGGTAATGGACAACACAGGAACTACACCACAGCCCAGAATACAGCAATGCCTGTAAACTGGTCTAAACTAGTCGAGGAAGGCGGGAAAACAAGGATTTTTTTTGTTTTTTTGTTTTTTTGGTAGAAACACACAGAACATGCAGAAACAGTGATAAATTAGTTACACAGGCTAGCACACTTTAGTGGGCAGCCTCCACAGTTAAATTAAACAAACAAACAAGCAAACTTTTGATCAAATTCGACTAAAATGTAACTTTAAGTGCATATTTTAAAATAACGCAGCAATCAGTTAAAAAACAGTTCAGGCTAGTTCAAGGTAAGCTACAGAAGCTATTCCAAGTGAAAAAAGCAAAGATACTTAAATCCAGAAGGCAGTCGCTTTTCTGAGTTCCCTGCTGCTAGGACCACTCTGTAAACCCACGTGGAGCTTGTCTGAGCAGTATAGCCAGAAAAAAACGCCCAGAGGCAGATTTTAAACAGTGAACTACAAAAGAGCTAGAAATGGTCCAAAACAACCAATTACTACAGCTTCTTGTGCTGAGGTCACTTACCCCAAGGACAGGTAGGCTGCTCAAGGCTCCCCACTCCCACTGGTGAGCAAAGAAACTTCCTTCTATCCAAGTAAGGTAATGGACAACACAGGAACTACACCACAGCCCAGAATACAGCAATGCCTGTAAACTGGTCTAAACTAGTCGAGGAAGGCGGGAAAACAAGGATTATTTTTTTTGTTTTTTGGTAGAAACACACAGAAAATGCAGAAACAGTGATAAATTAGTTACACAGGCTAGCACACTTTAGTGGGCAGCCTCCACAGTTAAATTAAACAAACAAACAAGCAAACTTTCGATCAAATTCGACTAAAATATAACTTTTAAGTGCAGATTTTAAAATAATGCAACAATCAGTTAAAAAACAGTTCAGGCTAGTTCAAGGTAAGCTACAGAAGCTATTCCAAGTGAAAAAAAAGCAAAGATACTTAAATCCAGAAGGCAGTCGCTTTTCTGAGTTCCCTGCTGCTAGGACCACTCTGTAAACCCACGTGGAGCTTGTCTGAGCAGTATAGCCAGAAAAAACGCCCAGAGGCAGATTTTAAACAGTGAACTACAAAAGAGCTAGAAATTGCCCAAAACAACCAATTACTACAGCTTATTGTGCTGCGGTCACTTCCCCCAAGGACAGGTAGGCTGCTCAAGGCTCCCCACTCCCACTGGTGAGCAAAAAAACTTCCTTCTATCCAAGTAAGGTAATGGACAACACAGGAACTACACCACAGCCCAGAATACAGCAATGCCTGTAAACTGGTCTAAACTAGTCGAGGAAGGCGGAAAACAAGGATTTTTTTGTTTTTGTTTTTTTGGTAGAAACACACAGAACATGCAGAAACAGTGATAAATTAGTTACACAGGCTAGCACACTTTAGTGGGCAGCCTCCACAGTTAAATTAAACAAACAAACAAGCAAACTTTTGATCAAATTCGACTAAAATGTAACTTTAAGTGCATATTTTAAAATAACGCAGCAATCAGTTAAAAAACAGTTCAGGCTAGTTCAAGGTAAGCTACAGAAGCTATTCCAAGTGAAAAAAGCAAAGATACTTAAATCCAGAAGGCAGTCGCTTTTCTGAGTTCCCTGCTGCTAGGACCACTCTGTAAACCCACGTGGAGCTTGTCTGAGCAGTATAGCCAGAAAAACGCCCAGAGGCAGATTTTAAACAGTGAACTACAAAAGAGCTAGAAATGGTCCAAAACAACCAATTACTACAGCTTCTTGTGCTGAGGTCACTTCCCCCAAGGACAGGTAGGCTGCTCAAGGCTCCCCACTCCCACTGGTGAGCAAAGAAACTTCCTTCTATCCAAGTAAGGTAATGGACAACACAGGAACTACACCACAGCCCAGAATACAGCAATGCCTGTAAACTGGTCTAAACTAGTCGAGGAAGGCGGGAAAACAAGGATTATTTTTTGGTTTTGTTTTTTGGTAGAAACACACAGAAAATGCAGAAACAGTGATAAATTAGTTACACAGGCTAGCACACTTTAGTGGGCAGCCTCCACAGTTAAATTAAACAAACAAACAAGCAAACTTTCGATCAAATTCGACTAAAATATAACTTTTAAGTGCAGATTTTAAAATAATGCAACAATCAGTTAAAAACAGTTCAGGCTAGTTCAAGGTAAGCTACAGAAGCTATTCCAAGTGAAAAAAAAGCAAAGATACTTAAATCCAGAAGGCAGTCGCTTTTCTGAGTTCCCTGCTGCTAGGACCACTCTGTAAACCCACGTGGAGCTTGTCTGAGCAGTATAGCCAGAAAAAACGCCCAGAGGCAGATTTTAAACAGTGAACTACAAAAGAGCTAGAAATTGCCCAAAACAACCAATTACTACAGCTTATTGTGCTGCGGTCACTTCCCCCAAGGACAGGTAGGCTGCTCAAGGCTCCCCACTCCCACTGGTGAGCAAAAAAACTTCCTTCTATCCAAGTAAGGTAATGGACAACACAGGAACTACACCACAGCCCAGAATACAGCAATGCCTGTAAACTGGTCTAAATTAGTCGAGGAAGGCGGGAAAACAAGGATTATTTTTTTGTTTTTTTTGTTTTTTTGGTAGAAACACACAGAAAATGCAGAAACAGTGATAAATTAGTTACAGATGTCTACATTCTCCAGGGTACGAAGATCCAGGATAAAGTTGAGTTTCATTTTTAGGCTCCTTGCATTGAGCAGTAACTCCTTTAGAGTCCCTTGGGTTGGTTTTGCTATGTTTAAAAGTTTGTCAGTTTGGCATTGCCTAAAAAAGCACCTTGGGGGAGTACAATATTTTAGCCAATTTTCAAAGATCTAGATGGCACAGGTGCAGACCATCCTTGGCATAGCAATGTGGTCTGTTGTCCATATCCTCCCATGGTGACAAATATTGTACCCCTTTGGAATTACATCAGAAACTAAGCCAATTATTAAAGTCAATCATCATTTATTCATATTGTGGCATCATCCTTGATGAATGTAGAATGCTGGCCAGTGCTAGTCACATACCAGTCTGGAGCACATAGTCTGAGAGCTCCATAATATATCTGTTGTTATAGTCCAAGGAGGTAAGTATTAGGTTGTTTAAACCAAAATGGACTATGACTGAGTCATACTGGTCAAAGGAACAACACTAAATAAATAAATATTAAATTAATATAAATTAATATTTATTTATTTATTTATTATTTATTATTTATTATTTATTTATTTATTATTTGTTTATTTATTTATTTATTTATTATTTATTATTTATTATTTATTATTTATTATTTACATAATAATTGACATTTAATGTTAGTAGGATATATATTAGATATGGGATTTTATTATTTACACACTATGTAGAATGCACATAGGATTAGAAGTGAAATATTTTGGATATGACAAGACATATACAATATAATATATTCTACAGTCATCAAATGTATACCATATACTCAATTTTTGTAGAGTCACTAACTTTCTTGGACAACATAAGCCTGTCTTCCTATGTAATAATACATACATCTTTTTATGATACTTGGTAGTAAATAATATATACAAAGTATATGATAGTAGCCATCATGACTTATTGTAAGGTGTCTATGCCTTTAAATATTGTTAGCTAGTGATTTGTAATGGAGTTTGGCGCCTAATTTGTTATAAAAGATAGAGCAGCAGCTGATGTAAATTGTTCTGATGAAGTCTGCCATTTGGCGGATGAAAGCGCTTAACACATCTTGTATTTGGAGTGGAATACTCTTTTGTCGTGGAATTTTTATGTTGTTCTGTTCTCAATAAACTGTTTTTAAAGGGAAGCTGCATACAGCCTTTATTGCCGATATTCAGTCTGGTCGAGTGTTGTTCCTTTGAGTGGATTCCGCTTGCTACATTTCTGAGTCATACTGGTACTTGTGGTGTAATAACTTGAGTGCATGGGTGATTTGGTGGATCCTGACCCCTGATAAGCAACTGACCATATTTTCTCCTTATTCAACCTGGTGAATGGGACATCTATATGTTTTACAATGGAGTCTCCTGTGACTAAAATATTGGTTAGTGTGTTGGCTTGTCTTATTGGCTTTGTAGTTAAAGCTCCAATGGGTGTGGCTGTATGTGCTCTGTTGGGTGTTGTTTTGGTGGAGTACCTTTTGGGCTGCTGCAGATTCTTTTTGAAGAATTAATGTCTAGATATTTTGGTTTTAGGAAGGTTGTTTTAAGTGCCTTAGCATATGCTGGTCTATGTAGTTGGTCAGAACTATTTGTGGTGGCTGTAATGCTTGTTATAGGCAACCTGAAGTGTTTTTGTGTGAGAATCTTGCCGCCAGTAACACTGTATAATTACATCTCTCACACTGTATTTGTTTCTTTAAGGATTCGTTGGTTGTCAATGAACATGACATAATTCCTACATTGCCTTAGAATACCAATATCTACCAAGATGTCAGCATACAATTTGGGAAAGTGTCCATCCATGATGTTTTTTTTAAGTGAACTACAAAGGGACAGCACAGGTTTACAGTTGGCTAACTTGGGTGCTGTGAGGCTAGAAACTACAGCTATGCTATGTATGACTGAATTCATGCATCAGTGCTCCTCATCATGCAAACAGGTTGCTCTTTGTGCAGTTGAGTGCTGGGTAAAGTAAAAGGGAAAGTTTTATAGGGAAAATTTACTAAGTGCCGGCATTTATACAAGGCACTGCTAAATTCTGCCTCGGTGTGATGAGCAGTGAAATGTATAGACTGAAAGAAAAGTGACTCACAAAAAGCCCTGTGGGCAATGAAACCATCTCACTTTATGCTTCCCTGTGTGTTTCGCAACTCAGACCGACCAGCCTATCTTTCCAGTGCCACTAGAATTGCAGTTCCAATCTTGTAAAAACACACTTTAGTTAGTCAGAAGTGAAAAGGTACCATAAAAAGTCAAACAAACTAGCTAAAACAAGTAATTACAAGGTGATTCTGAGGCAAACAAGCCAGAAATGAGGAACACATACTTTACGACAACTTCAAAGCACACTAGCAACAGCTAGGCCGAGGAAAAGCAAGTATACTTTACAGTGATGAAATGTAAAAATTGCAATAAATTTCAAGGTACCTTTAGAAACTTCTTTAAGACAAACTACCTATTTCTAAGTGATACATTGGCAAGCTTCAAATCCTTACCAAACTCAGTTAACTCCACTGAACATGCAGAAATGTACCCCACCACACAATTTAGCATGTAAATAGCTGCATAGATGCAGCTATATCCTGTAGGAATATGTACAGGGCAAACCCACATGGTGGAACTATAATATCAACAAGTTTTATAATAAAAGGAAAAGAATTTTGACCAAAAGTAAGACAAGCAATTCCCAGAATATTAGAGACCTTGTCACTGAATTACACCACTCGTGAGCTTAATAAAATCCACCAAAGCCAAGTTTGAGGCTAAAATAGCTACCCAAACCAAAGACAATCAGAACGCATTGTTTTAGATATGTTTGTAATCTGAAAAGCACAAAGCAGCAATGTGTTAAGCTGATTATGGCCGATGTTAACTACATTGAGACTGAAAATAAAGTTAACCTACTGGCTGATAAATTTAGCTCTAACCTTACCCTTCCGTCCCCTCCATCTGTCCCTCAAGATATACTTGAAACTGACTCACCTCCAGCTATCACACAAGACCAAGTCCTAAACGTGCTATCAAAAGATGCTGCATCTATGAGTCCTGATAATATCCTTGGATGCATCTTAAATAGCATGAAGCATGATTTAGCCACACCCCAAACAACACTGTTCAATCACAGCCAACGTACAAATTTTGTACCTGGTGAATGGAGAACAGCTGCAGTCATTCCCTTGCACAAGGGAGGACCTTTGACAGACACAGGCAATTACAGGCCTATAAATCTGACCAGCCTCATAAACAAAGCCATGGAAAGACTTATCATGGAATTAATCAAGCAGGACATAGGGAACCTCCAAACACTGCACTTATCTCAATTTATATTCATCAAGGACAAGTCATAATTACTCAGCCTGGGGATTTTTTTGAAAAGGTCACCAAAGTAATGGATGAAGGCAAAATGATACACACCACATACCCCGACCTGGACAAAGCTTTTGACACAATTCCCTACTCAGGCGTAATAGAAAAGCTAAATAAACTGGGAATAAACACCTGTTTCAATCACTGGATTATTAACTGACTCACAGATAGGATGCAGATTTGAGGAAGTTACCTCCACAAAGAAACTAGTCACCAGTGGAGGGTTCTGTGGTGGGACCTCTTCTATTTGGCATCTACTTTTCCGAACTAAAAGACAATACCAAAGGGTTCTGGCTGAATAAGTTTGCAGATGACTACAAGCTAGGAACATGACTACAAGCTAGGAACATGACTACAAGCTAGGAACATGACTACAAGCTAGGAACAGTCATTGAATCCTCAAATGACTAAGACATCCTGCAGAAAGATTTGTCTCAAATAAATAACTGGTGTTAGAATCATGGTCTGAAACTAAATGCCAAAAAAATGCGTTACTGTATCATAAGTACATAGATTAGTACTAGGCTAACTGCCCTTGTGGGCCATTTTAAGCCTAGTAAACCTCCAATAATTCATGGAAGTAAGGCCAAGTGCATGGAAAAAAGACCAATTAATATACATCAATACACCAGCCAGCTCCCATCACACTATGGTGAATAGATAGTTAATAAATAGCAGAATTCCTTACTAAGTAAACATAACTTTATTCTGTCATAACAGCATGCTGGTTTCGGCTTAATTAGCCTTCAGCAGCGCTTCCATTTTAAGCCTAGCCAATTAAACCACGAGGGAATCAAACCCTGCAACTTGTGTCTGTAAGGCAAATATCTTAACCATTATGCCAACCTCCCTCAGCTACCCTTTGGAAAGTCACCTACCCCAGGGAACTACCACTTTGACAATACGCTCCTAAGAATTGACCCAGTTGTTCAGGATATTGGAACCTATGTGGGCAGTGACCTAACTCTTGACCAACATGTATCTATTGTTGTAAAAATGTCCTTATATATTGCACAGTTTATAAACAAAGGGATTGTGCCTAGATCTAGGGATGTCATTGTTCCCCTTTACTCAACCCTCATTAGGCCAATCATTGAATATAATGCCCCCTTTGTCATGTTTTTGCCCAGACACAAACAAAAACTAGAACGTCTACAGAGATACCTTACTAAAAGGATACATGGCCTAAACAACATTTCCTACATGAACCTAATCAACTCAATATCCTACAGACTGCTAGGAGATGGCCTGTGTCTGGCATACAAGGCATCCTCCAACCCATTACTGATGGATTAACTGCACATCAGCAAGTCATATGGAATCAGAAATACTCAGTCTAGGGATCTAAATCTCTTCTGGAAAATCAATAGACTGGTTTGGAGGGACAGGTAAATTTCACAAAGGATACCACTGCTATGAAACAGACTCCTCATCTATATGAAACAAAGTTTATTTATGTCTATTTTCAAGTGCAACATAAATCTATGGATGGGAAACAAGAAACTAAACCCCAGGACTGCCCTCTACACTACTAATGGACAGATGCAGCTGCTAAGTGCTTTATCCTATGCACAGGTCCCCTCAAATTATCTATGGTATGATCTCAGTTATTCTCATTAGGGGTAATATATAATTATCAACCTTGGGATGAGTAAGGACAATCTATAAGCAAATGGGATAGGTTATTTTTAGTCAAAAAGTGAAACTGGCTAGGCTTAAAATGGCCTTCAAAGGCAGCTAACCTAGTACTTACTATGAACTATGAAAATACAGCAGCAGTATTCAGAAATAACTTAAACAGTGCAATATTTCAATTTAAAATACGTATCTCGGCCTGGATGGGACCAGATGCAAACCAAACATATGGAGACCATAGGCAAAGATGGCAAACATTTGAGCCATGTGAAACTGAGCCAAGAGCCCCAGATATGTGCTGACTTTTTAAACTCAAAGAAAGGTGACTTAACCAACTAAAAAGCCCTCTGGCCAATAAAACAATCTCACTTCAAGCCTTCCTGTGTTTCCCATCTACAACAGACCAGGCTAACTTTCAGCTGCCACTAGGATTGCAGTCTCAATGTTCTTAATGTAAAAATATACCTTAGTTAACCGAAAGTGAAAAAGTACCCGAAACAAATCAAATAATCTAGCTACAACAAGTAATTACAAGGTGATTCTAAGGCAGACAAGCAAACAATGAGGAACACACACTTTAAGGTGATTTCAAAGCATACTTCAACAGTTTAAGGGGAGGGCCTTCCCAGTTTCTTCTGTTTGTACCCAGTAAGATGAGCAGAGAAGATAAGGCTGGGAGGAGGTTGTAGGACCAGGTATACAGAAGATGAGACTGGGAGGAGTTTCCAAAGCCAGATACACAGTAGGAGCAGGCAGCTCAAAGCCTCCAAGATTTAAATATTGAGGTAAGTGCAGTATATTAACTGCACTTCCCTTGACGCAAAATGGAGTCCAAATGCTTTGTTTGGTTTGAGCTTGAAGAGAGCTTTTCAGCTTTCAAGCCAAGAGTCCAGTCAAAGATAGTTGACTGCTCAAGTAATATAAAATACCAGGAGGCTGGAACTAGCTTAAAACTTTAGCCAATACTGCTTATTTCCTAGAAATTCAGATATTTACTATTCTACTGGGCTTAATTCCCACAAGTTGTAGTTACAACTCACCCAGCTGGTGAAAGTTGGCTTTTTGTTGTTGTTTTGTCTGAAAAATGAGTAAAACACAGAATTAGATGAGCAATGCTGAAACTCCACTTAAGAGCTCAGACAAGTAACAATGGACAATGTAAAACCCAAATCAACTTATGGCTGTAGCTTCAAATTCAGAGGAGAGACAGAAAAAAATGTAGAAAAAATGAGAGATCACTCAGAAATTATTTAAATACCTAGGCACAGTTTAGAAACAACGTGAAAAGTGCTACAAACTATAAGGATGCCTTCAATTAATAGCTGTAACTTCAGAATCAGAACAAACACAAAACAGGAACCATGTGAGTGTTGTGCATGCTTGGATGTGCACAATTAGTTGTATATTATTACACTTAGGAAATTATATGATTTTTCTTGTCTATTTGCAGTTGTTTTGTGTTACGTGTACATTGAACATTCCATAAGTTATCACATTATTTTCCGAACCCATTTTATAGGTATCCTAATTTTAGATCTACATATCATAGTACATATTATTGTTTGTTAAAAATAACAGTAGACCCAGATAAAAGAGACTGATAAAAGAGTTCATCTGGTACTCTGTTTAGATAAAGTTTGTTTGTTACTATATTTGGCACATTATCATAAGTTTATTATAATTCCTAGTACATCATCAGGTATTTATTAGCATCCTTGATATTTCATCATGTCTGTAAAATGCCCTTAACAGACTATCCTGCTCGCTAAAAATAAAGTAAAATTCACATGCTACAGTATACAAAAGACAGGCATGGATACACAGATACACTCACAACACAAACACACAAACGCACACACACATATACACGCGCGCACGTGCACAAAACATCAATGCATGTTAGATTACTTGAAACATACATCCAAACCCCAATCTATACTTAAGAAAAGGGTAAAACAAAAGTAAAAAAAAAAATCTAAATAAAACATAGACCACATGTCCCATTCACTTCAGTGTAAAATATAACTTTGTACCATGCACACAGGCTCAAAAAAACTAGTCAATAACCTATACATTTATTTTTTTTCCTAATATTAAAATTAAAATAGTTATAGAAAAAACACTAAAACAGTTAGCCTATCAAAAAACATCTTTACTTGAAAAATGGATGCAATTCTAGCCATTTAAACAAAGATTAAACTGATGAAAAACATACCTAAACTATAAAACTAACTGCTTAATACAGCCCTCATTGTTATATTAAAATGTATGGAAAACTATTAAAACATTTCTCAGAACTAGAGAAAAAGCATACAGAAGAGACTCCATACATAAAAACCTGTGGAACTTACATAAAAGCTCAACTGGCAACTTATGCACTTGCCTCAACCTAATGAGTTCAGTGAGAGGATGTAATTCAAACACAGAAAAAGGGAAGTCAGTTTTGTTATGAAAGTAATATATTATAGTGTGTGACTAGGGAACTTACCAGATACCTTAGAAACAGTTTCCATAAATCTACAGTGCAAGATACTTCATTTATTATGTAGCAGACTTCAACATAATCCATATAAGTCTGCAGCGATGTCGCTACCGTGTTTGTCACTCTGCTCTGCACAATGTGTCTGTTTGGTGTAGACCCAGGCCAGAATTAAGCACCAAAAAAGTAATTAGCTCTACCCCCAGAAAAGAAATATGGAAAATATGAAAAAAAACTGAGGACAAAAAAATTAAAAATAAATAACATGACATGCAGAGTAATGTGCCTGGGTCTTATGAAATGTAGCAAGGAGCTGCCTGTTACAGTTTAGCAAAGTTCCTTGCTACAGTTTCAGAAGGAGCCTGATGAAACTATTGCTAATGGCTTTGTTATACTGTAATGGGGAAAGTTCCTTGCTACAGTAATAACATACACTTAAGATACAGTTAATTCCATGCAAGTAGGTGTGATGGCAAACACAGAAGCTTAAATGCTTTGCCACTGTATTCATACAGGAACTCATCAGGAAATAAAGGGTACCTGCACTAAAGTGCAGAGCACACCTCCTGTTTCCACCTGGGGCACCTGCCCCTGTTACCCAACCCTTGCTGTGACTCTGTATTTCTAGTCTAAAGTAATTCACAATGTCTTGGCGCACAGACATTGCTCCTCAGGATTGTAAGGAGAAGTGGTTTAAGTACCTAGTAAGTAAGCACCATAGGTGTCTCCCATGGGAGGTGTACCACCCATGAACCAATGTATGTAGGTCTTGGAGTAGACACAGAACATACTGGAGAGATTGTACATCTCATTTAGACTGGGAATGTCTTTGTATCTCTAAGAGGTTGGACTCTAAATGGAGTCAATAAAGTCTGATCGGTCCTGCTCAGCTTGCTACCAAGACAACCCTTACTAGGATAAGATAAGGCTTAAAAAAAATGGATGGACCATTAAGTCCTAAGAACATAATTCTGGCAACGGTACTGATATTCATATTTATTAGAGCAGTGGTGGTAGTATTCAAAGTTAGGTAATACAAGTCTATCTGGCAGTTAGTAGAGGGGATGAAGGCTATGTGCGTTTAATGAACTGCTTCCTGTAGTCAAAAGCGTACAGGGCTTGATTTGATTTATGTGCCTGAATAGGGACTTTGAGGGACACTTTCTCCAGTGGGCTTACCTAGTTAACAAATAAATAAAATGATAAATATTAAAGAAGATATATAAAATGAAATGCGCACACACACACACACACACACACACACACACACACACACACACAAATATTTTTTACAGAAGGATATAGTTTATCTGTAGATGATATGAAAAAAATAAAATGCATATTTTGACTGCAATGCAATGTATTGGTGAACAGAGTGTAAATGTTGCTCAGCATATATATTTCCCTATGATAAGCTGAATTTTATCTATATAGGTAAAGTTTTTTATTGATATATTAATAATATTGCTATGTTAAATTGTTAATCGCTATGTAATCCAATGTAACTACTGTCTGTTTATTTTAACTGTGGAGCTTTTCTCCCCGGGCCTCCGCGGAAAATGGACCTACGTCCAGTCAGACACTCCCGGTCAACAAATTTAAATAAATTAATAAAATAAATAAATAAATAAATAATATATAATGAAAATAACATAAATGGAATTTTCCCCACAATTTGTAATAAATTAATCTGAATAACTTAAAAAAAATAGCACCGTACTGTGAGCACATTCATCTGACAACAGGATGAGAGTTTTTTTCTTATTTAATTATGTTATACTTCTAGATTGCTTTTCTGATAAATGTATAAAATATATAAAATAATCAGTGTCCATGTTTTGCACTTCCTGTTTTTGTACTTATACATAATTACTTAAAATTCAGAAAATGTGGTGAGCGAATTTGATTTACAGACATTACATTATGTAAAAGTCTCTTTGCCTCAGTAGATATTTATAATCTGCTTCTTATACTAAGATAGTTGATATCACAAACTAGAACCAGAATTCATTTTTCTGCTATTAAACTATACAGTAAAATCCCACAATCCCAGTAAAGTGATTATTAAATGAATTGAACACAGAAAAGAAGCTTATAAACCACAATTGATTGGCTCTATTGCGCAGAGGGATGGAGCTCTGACTGAAAACCCAGGTGACTGAGGTTAGTTTAGTAGTCCTGGCATTGGAGAAGGCTGGCAGGGAAAGGGGGGTGGAAGGAGTGAAGGATAATGGCCTGCTCACCTCTCATGGGAGTGGGAATAGGGGTGGGGGTTGGTAGGAGCTGAATGCACTTAAGGACACACTTAAGTGGTGCGATTCCAATGGTAGACACTGGTGAACCACCCACTTTGTGCTTCAGTATTAGGCAGGCTTTAAGGGGGAATTTTTCCTATTTAGGGGTCTAGCACTGAGTAGTGCTACACAGGTTAGAATGTGTAGCTGGGTTGGTAGCCTGAGTAGATTGATTCATCCTTCCATCCATAACCTCTTTTCCCATTTTTTGCACATGTGGTCAGGGTGTTACTTTACCAGTGACAATCAGATGAGTAGATTGATATTGTCTAAAAAAAGATATAATGGAGTAGACAAAGTCTTAGCCAGTAACTAAAAGCTCTGATGAGATAGGCACAGGCCATCCATGGTGAAACAGGCAGGAATGTCTATTGTCTCCTTTCAGGCTGATACTCATTGGATACCTTCAGCATGACACAAACAACTTAACCAATTATGAAAGTAGCCATCTTTTGCTTATAATATGACATAATTTTAGTGATTGCAGGATATTACTTAAGACTACTTTTTTTCAGTCTAGTCTTAGCAACATACTCATACACCTCTATCATGTCTCTTTTCAGCCTAGGGGGGTACACCTCACATCATTTACACTCACACAGACAATGAATATGCCATATTCATATTCTGGGTGAAAAGACTTGAGTGCCCTGGTGATATGGTGGATACTAGACCTGGGACATAGCTCTTACGCTATACTTACTCAACCTTGTGAGTGGTGCACTGGTGTGCCAGGCTATAGTGTCATCTGTAAGAAATATATCACCATGGCAAGTGGACAGCTCTTGTTGTCTGATGAGCTAGGCCAGCCTACTATGATCACTCTTGTCTGTGGTGGTGGTGGTTGTATAAAAAGCTGTATAAAATATGGAGTGGGTGTCAGCATTTCTCTGAGGTTTGACTTCAGTGCATCTGTCTACAAGGCAAGCCTAGGAGATCCTTATAGTTTTGGAAGTAATTTGTGGTGTACCATGTCTAGGAGGTCCTTGTGGTTTTGGAAATGATTTGTAATGTACCATGCCTTGGAAGTCTTTGTGGTTTTGGAAACAGTTTTTCAAGTACCTCAGCAAAGGAAGGTTTTTATGTTTATCCTGCAAGTGTAGGTGTGATATTAAGCATGAATACTGATAACCAGCTTGTGTGAGAGGTTTGCCTTTGGTTATACAAAACATTTGTACCTTTGACATGTGCAGCCATTTTACAGGAATAGCAAATTGTTGCAACGTACCATATATCAGTTGATATATACTGCTGCAGGGTGCAATGTGATACCATCTGGGTTCCTATTGGAACATTGAATTTCCAATTATTCGAATCACTAAAGGACGACCTTTAATGATTGAACAAATGGAAATTCGAAATGTTTAAAATAAGCATTAAAAAAAAAAAAGAAAAAGTAAAGGGTGTAGGCAGGGGACAAACCCCCCTGCACCCTCACCCCCCCACTACTTAAATATACCAACTCTAAGATCGCGCTACAGTGCAGGAAAGGGAAACCTTCCATTTTCGCACTGTAGTTCTTTAAAGTGCGATCTCTGAGTTGGCATATTTAAGTTTTTAACCCGTCAGGATACGTTTTCTTTTTTTCTTTCTTTCTTTTTTTTTTTTATTTCGAAGTTACGGAACTCCGATCATATATGTCGACCATATGGTATTCAAAGTTCCATAACTTCGATTTTGTAATAGGTGACCATACCATATAGTACAGCACTACTCAATGTAACAATGTAGTACCAGTTATTAGTGTTGTAAAACTAGGCAGCAGACATGTATGCTGCAGCACACTAAATCTACCACCATGGATACAGCTGTCTCCAAGACTTTGAATCATGCTTAATGTAATAGGCAAAATGCAGCAAGAGTTTATGAGGTGGATACTCTAAAATGCATATTATTGAGTGAGATGTTAGGTACTGCATGCACAAGTGCCACATCACAGTATTTGGGGCATCAAAAATAGGCTTGGATACTACAGTAATGCTATATGCAGCAGTGTGTGATACAGTCATAGCAGCACTGTACTATAGCAAGCCAGTAAACAATCAGCCAGAGTAAGTATGCAACACAGCATGACAGGATGATACTGTGACAGCAAGGCTGCAGTACAGCAGAGCAGTAAATAACCCTACAGAACATGATGATACTATTACAGTAAAACTGCAGTGCAGCACAGCAAGGAACAATCAGCCACACCAGCAATGGAGTATAACACGAGAATAATCAATCAGTCACAGCTGAGATATGCTAAGCATAGAACGACAATTAATGAAGTTAATACAATGTCAGCAGTTCACACAAGGTCACACAAACTGCTGCCTCTGGCAATCAGGTGCAGCCAGAAACAAACAGTTGTAGGTAAGTATTAGGCTGTGCTAGTCCAGGGAAAAGGGGTTAATGAAAATAGAACAGTTACCACCCTGGGCACTTGCTACTGTCATATGCACTGCAGTGCTGTGATTTACTTTCTAGCTAGACCAGTTTCAAAAGCAAACTTACCACAGTATAATACATACAAAATAGAACCTTTAAATCAGCACTTTGCAATTCAGTGAAAGTGTAATTCAATGAAATATATGGTAATCATGTATGACTATGATATCTATGTATCTATATGTATCAAAACAAAAAAAAATCCGGCATCCAACGACCAGAAATGCAGTATCAAGGTTTATTAAAAGGCAGCACCAACAAACCAAAGTGTGTCCACAAAGCAAATTGTTCGAACTTTCCTGCACTATAGTGTGATATCGGAGTGAGAATATTTAAGTAGCAGGGGGTGTGGGGGGTGCAGGGGGGCTTGACCCCCTGCATAATACAGTTTTATTGTGTTTACAGGTACACAAATGGTGCTATTTCAGGGATGTCGGTCTTTCGGAATGTTGATCATATGATGTCGGTCATATGAAAGTCAGCATTCTGAACAGTTGACATTCTGAAGTAGACCTATATATATATATATATATATATATATATATATATATATATAAACAAAAAAAGGTGCACAAAAAAGTGCACTGTGCCCGGAGAATAGCAACATAAACTTTAATCACCTAGATATATACTGGTAATAATTGGTACATGACCATTTGAGGGTTGAGGGGTTATTACAACTTAATAATTAGTTTTCTTTTAGCATCAGTAAGTAAGTCCTATAGTTTAGTAGTTTAATTGGACATATGCAACTGTTTATATGTGCCAACAGACCTTTTGATATTAGTATGCATTTTTATATACTAATTTATGGCTGCAAGAAGGTTTATAGTTTGTATTAGTATATAGCATGTATGCACACACAGACATTTATTAGTTTGTATATATATATATATATATATATATATATATATATATATATATATATATATATATATATATGGATCCCATCTATTTGGTCGAATTACATTTGGTCGAAAATGATTTCAGGCAGCCCACTTCACTGAAAGCCCATTTGACTGAAAGCACATTTGGTCGAATTGCATCTAGTTGAAAATGAATTATAGCCCCTGCCCCACTGCAGTGCGACCCTGGAGTGAGAATATTAAATAAGGGGGTGTGTGGGGGTGTAGCCCCCCACATTTTGTAAATAGTTTTCACCAAACATATATCTATCAATGTATTTTTAATTGATACACCTTCATATGACAGTGAATACACTACAATTATATGGAGGGGCTGTGTCCCTCACACCCCCTTATTTAATATTCTCATTCCAGGGTCGCACTGCAGTGGGGCAGGGGCTATATTTCATTTTTGACTAAATGAAATTCGACCAAATGTGCTTTCAGTCAAATTGGTTTTCAGTGAAGTGGGCTGCCTGAAATAATTTTTGACCAAATGAAATTCGACCAAATACAGTAGACCCATATATATATATATATATATATATATATATATATATATAGATATATATATATATATATGTGTGTGTGTGTGTGTGTGTGTGTGTGTGTATTCATGTGAAAAGGGGTTTTTGCACAAATGCATTTTAGAATACATTTTTTTGCCACTATATACTAGCATCTAAGTCTGCATTAACTTAAGGTTTTGAATAAGAGTGTCTGTTCCTGTAATTGTGTTTAAAAGCAATAATGTTTGTTAACAAGTACTGCCACTTTAAGCATTAGATGTATATATCTAGGGGATTAAAGTTTATGTGACACACACTGATGACGCAGAGTGGCGAAACATGTCTGTTTGTCGTGGAGATTGTTTTCTGCCATTAAAGCTTTGCACATATCCCTGTTTGGTGTTCTCTTTATGTGCTGCTGGAGTATTTGAGTTATTATATATATATATATATATATATATATATATATATATATATATATATATATATTTATATAAATATATATAGGTGTGTGTGTATACACAAACACATGGACTGTTTAGGGTCATACAACAAAGTACTGACAGACAAATTCTTTGAAAAATTGAGTCCAAATAGTTATGTCATTCATGCTGCCAAACTGGCAGTTCATCGATAGAAGAAATGATGCTGGAATGCATTTGCGTATTCCATTCAACAAATCTTGAAAATATCTCAAGAAGGAACATCAAATACCATGCAGATAAGTTAAGTGTGGGCTTGGGATATTAATGCCAAAACTTTCAGATATATTGAAAATTTCAGCATTAGAGAGCTGGGACTGTTTGTGTGAGTATATGTAGGTCAGAGTTTGAGTAAGGAGACAGCTTTAATGTTGTGCATATGTGCTTGTCCAAGTATATTGTGTAGTGAAACTGTTATGGAAAGAGTTTTTCTATGATAAGGTGCAGGTTTCAGGTTAGATTTGGCTGCATTTGTAAGATGGTACAGGTGGAGAAACCATCTATCCCTAACCCTAACCTTGTCCCTTATCCTAACTTTGCACCTTATCTTAGAAAATCCCTTTCTGTAACACAACCTCTATGCAGACAAGTTATGCTTGAATGTGGGTTGGAGTTTTGGTGATTAGATCACAAAAATATACTGTTTATTTCCTTTGCAATCTTTTTTTTTTTTGATTTCACCAGTTTTTGTTAATTTCAAAATACTGGCATTGATTACCTGTGGTTCAATGCTTGTGCAATTAGATAAATCAACATATACTCAGATAAACAACAAAAATAAGTAAAACATTGAGAGCTAAAAATCATTTTGTAGGACGAAACACCCATCAGCCATGCATGTAATTATTCACTCTATTTCTTAAGACTTACAAAGCCTCCAAAAACCCATCATATAAGGCACTACCATTCACTGACTAAACAAAAATGTACTTCTAACTCTAAACCTGAAGCAAACTCTCATACTAAACCTAATGCTAATCTTAAATTTAACCTTAAACCTAACTCTAAATGCAACCCTAGTCATAACCCAGACCTTAAGGTAACCCTAACCCTAATGGTAAGGAAAACCAAATCTTCATTGAAAACTTCATGCAAAACCCTAACTTAAAGCATGAAGTTACTTACTTGTACAAGCACTACAAGCAGTCACATTTAACCAGTCATCATTTTATTTAACGTAACCTTTGAAAATATCAAATTCGACAAACGTGGCTCATCCAAATTGATATCACCCAAACTGTCCAGGAACAAGTAGCCAGAGTCTGACAGTTAAGAGGTGGTGACCACCCAGCATATTTTTGGGGTTAGAAGGAATTGAAGTACATAGAAAAAATCCATGCAGACATGGGACGAGAACTCAGACCCTGGACTTGTGAGGCAGGGTCCTTAACCAATGAGCCAATGTGTTGCTCAGATATACTAAAATGTTTATTTTAGAATATAACTGTCAGTTAACTGACATCTCACAGCGCCTACAGCTATCAGTCTGCTCAGTTTGCCTTCCATTTCTATGAGAAGGTGATAGATATATTTACAGGTGTGGGTATAAAAGTAATAATATTCAGGAGGAATAGAATATGCCAGGACCAGATTCTGAGCTCCAGGATAACAGAGGGAGAGAGGAAGGGAGTTGACTAATGTCTTTGACTTATGAAGAGCTCAGCAAGCTTATGGAGTTAACATAAAGGACAGAGTTCTGGATATGGTTCTACCTAAGGCAAAGGGTGTTAGAGATGTCCATGTGAAGGCAATTGGCATACCACTATATGGTTTACAGTACAAGAAAAGGTGAGAAAACATTCACAATGACAGTGGGATTTCTATGTGAAGAATGTTGTTGAGTCAAAGAAGAGGACAAAAGATGGATTAAGGGAATTGGGGGGGGGTCAAACTGAGGAACAAATGTGAAAATTGGCCAGAACCTAAGTACTAAGGACTTATGGAAAAACTGGAAAAAGAAGAACATTAATGTGGATAGCATCTAGGCAAATGAGAAAGCATATAAGAAGTGGTAGAGATGGTGGCAAATACAAGGAAGCTAGCAGAGGCAAGAAAGGAAGGGGAGGCAGCAAATATGGAGGCTGAAAGGAGGTTGGCAGAAGGGTTCAAGAAGGAAAACAAAGGATTTGTAGGCATATCACAGGAAGGAGGAAGGGAGAGACAGACTTGACTAAGCTGTGTAAGGATGGGAGGAAGATAGCAGAGGAGTGGGAAAAAGTAGAGGTACTGAGGGAAAGGTAATGAGTGTGCCTTGCTTATATAGAGCCAGGGAGAGAATGGGGATGTTTATAATACACAAACTGGTCCACCTGGAGCCAGTGGAATAATGGGCTGTATTTTTATTTCTTGATTAATTAAACCCACTAAGCACAACTGCCTCTTCTCAGAAGAGATCAAGGATTGCTATCTCCATTTGCAAGTGTCTTGGTCAGAGTCATACAGTATGCAAACAAAGACTACGGGAATCAAATCTAGTATTACTAGATAATGCTTGCTACCAGGTCATGGCTTTAGTCCTTCCCACTAGTTTACCAGGATGTGTCATTGTATCAGTCGACTCCAGAAGGAAATAAGTAATGTCCCTGGTCTACTGGGGCATCGCTTTGCTAGATCTCGAGCTCTAGTAAGAGTTCTGAAGGAGAAGAACATTAGGCTGCTGGAAGCAGTACAGGTGAAAGCCAGCAGAAGGGTATGTGGGATGGAGGGGAAAGTATATGACGGCAGTCATGAGGGGCTGGAGGCTGGAGCTCTTTTCTTTAGAGAACAGAACTGACAGGGAGACATGATTTGGATGCATAATATCATGTTAAGGAAGTATGAATAAATCACTTTGAAAAGGAAAGACAGGAGGGAGAGGTCAGAGGCTGCAGACTGTCAGAACAATGTGCTTCCTGGGTTTGTAAAAGTATTTTTTTCACAGAGGTTGTTATGGAGCAATGGGATGGGCTGTTAGATATTTGAGAGGACATGGGGCTGGAGGGGAAAATGTGATGAGTAGTAGCAGGATGGACTGGAAGTAGAATTGTAAATGCCCCTAAAGAGAACACAAAGAGGCTTATTGTTTCAATCTGCCATCACTGTAACCATGGTGTAGAATTTATCAGATAAATTACAATAAAACATACGTCATGCCTGCTGACTCTCAAAACGGGTAGTTACTTAATGGGCAGTGCACTTAAGGATCAAATGTTTTTATACAGCAAGCTCAGACATGCCTGAGCAAATGTTTCTGATGGCAAATGGAGCAGTTACAACCACATCATTTACAGCAGCACTGTATGACTCATACTGCAATGTCAGGTCTGATGCAATGGCTGTAACACATGGTAAATGAGCTAGCAGAAACTAGTGCTCATGTGTCTTAATTATACATGATAAGAAGGCAAACCTAATAAAGTATGTGGCAAAATTATGCACATAAATGTGCAGACTACATCTGGCACCTCTGTCCACAAATTAAATGAACGATTTCCATCTGTTTAGATTGTAACTTACCTCATGAACACATGTATCTAACAGTTGCATCTACAACATCACCTGCCCAGTTACAGTATGCCAAAATATTTTCTTTCAAAAGCATGACTGTTAGTGTCACATGGTTCTAATTATTTCTAGTGTGTTGCATCATTGTATTAAGTACAACAGAAACAAGCATTTTAACTTAAAGTGAAAAGTAGTCACAGAATTTGAGCATATCTTGGTGCCAGTGGGGACTGGATGCAAGGGGGCATGAAAGGACATGCCAGACAATTCTAATAGAGATTTCAAAGTACTTAATATTTCCACTTTATGAAATATAGGGGAAAACAATAAACAGATGCATGTAAAGACTTTCAAATATTCCAAAGCTTTTTTTAATGCAGATAACCTGTTTTAAATTTTCCCTTTGATAACCCAATTTTATATCCTCCTTTTGATATTAATTAAGAACTAGTCAATCAATCAGCCATTTAATATGACTTCTCTGAGATGTTAGGAAAAATTGTGCGATGGCCTATTAAAAAATGGAGTGCTGTAGTAGGAAGGGGACAGGAAAAGGGAGGCTTGGGAATACCCTTAGTGTTACAAGGAGCATAAACGGGAAAGATGAGAGGAGAAAGCAGTTACCAATGAAGACAATAACAGGGTTGATCTCAGGTCACATGTGTTTGCTCTGTTAACCACTAAGAGAAGGGAATAATCCATGATTGTCTTTTACATGTTTGGCATTCAGCTTCTCTCAGCTTATTCAATGCTCATCTGTGTGTTCTGATGCAAGAGGTTTGAATACTGAATATACATTTTCCAAGTTTGTTTGACTTCAGTGACTGTATATTTTCAGAATAGGGATGTGGTAGCAAAGTTCTCACGGTGAGTGGTTCAAGCCCCTGCAAATAACACTTTTCAACTTACTGATGATTGTGAATAGAATGTGATTCAATGTATCAGCAGCAAGTGAATAGGATCCAGACAAATGGCAGTCAAGTTACTGAAAGAGAGGCACAATTCACACACGACTTTGAATGCAGGGACATTACTTCTGGCAACAGACTCCAAAGAGAGGCTAAATCTGAGGGTACAAAACCTGCAGGACATCCGTAGTAAAGTGGGAAGGTTGGTAACTTCACAGGTGCTGAAAATGGCATGTGCATATATGGTTAACAATGACAAAATAAGGGATTTCAAAGAATGGTTGAAGAGCTACTGTTGTAATATACAGTAGTATCTATCTAACAATTCCATAAGGTTACAGGGAACGTGGGATATTACATGTCTCTGTCTTGTTTAAGCAATTGTTTCAATTACAGTAAAGAATGAGGTTGATTACTTCAAGGCTCATGGATGTCTCTGTCTGTTACTGTAGCTCTAAATAAAAATGTCTTAAGCAGGGAAACCAGACTTAATAAAACAACTTTTATTTGAAATAAAATCCACTGACAGTTGGCACTTTGGTCCTAAACTGATTTCTTCAGACTGTGAGAACCACTAATCACAGGACTCATAGAATAATTCACTGTAAATCATAGCATAAGTATACCCAGTGTAATACACAACTTTTCCATATGAAGTGCACACTATGCCATTGAAAAGAAATTATGTAAATGAAATATTCTTCAAAAAATCAAACCTATTCAATGTCTGTGCCTTCTATTCACTGAGGCAACATTGAAATTAAGGGTTTTTCCTGATCCCTGGAGAACTGGTAGCATCCAGTCTTCTGTGTTAACCTCCCTCCCCCTTTCCCTGATCCGGTGAACCAGATTTAATGGTTGGAAGAATAAATCCTTTAAAACTCATGCAACTACCAGGGTATTATTAAGGTTTCTCAACTTGATAGCATAATAATGCTCATACTTTTTTTTTAGAGACACCATCTTGTCTTCCTAGCACAGAATGCTTACTAGGTCTTTAAACAAACTATCGAGACCCTGTTTTTAGACTAACAGTTGAAGATGCCTAAGAACATAAGTGTATGACCCTTTTGTATTAGCATAGCAGCAGGGTTGTTGTGACCATACTTACTGTAACTTACATAGGTTAGCACGGGGTCTATATTAGAACACCAAACATTCAAAATGTCAAGTGTTCTAATATCGACCAGTTTTCAGCGAACGCTGAAAATATCGAAGAAACAGAAAACCAAATTTTTTCCTAGGGAAAGAATTCTGTTGTCCATTTCTGTTGCTTCAGTATTTACAGCGCTCTGGTGGAAAGTTACAGGTCGGGTTCAGGTAAGTGTGCGACTGAGTGTGGGTTAGGTATGTGTGTGATTGTGTGGACATGAGGGTTAGGACGGGTTAGATGAGTTAGGGTTAGGGCGCAGGTTAGGTATGTGTGCGATTGTGTGGATGTGAGGGTTAGGGCGGGTTAGGTGAGTTAGGGTTAGGACGCGGGTGAGGTGAGTGTGCGATAGTGACGGACCTTAGGGTTAGGGTTTGGGTTAAGGTAAGTGGATAGTTAGTGGTGTGTGTATAGTTTAGTGTAGGGTTAGTTGTAAGAGTTTAGGTGTATGTGTGTGGATTGCTGTTTGTTTGGTGTGCTTGTGTTGTGTGTATGAGTTTTGGAACAGCAAATTTTTTCCCTAGGAAAAAATTCACTGTTCTGAATGTTCGATGTTTAGTATTTTCGATTGGTAGAGTTCGATATTAGAACACTCGACATTTTGAATGTTCGGTGTTCTAATATAGACCCGTGAGCATACTATTCACAGCCTTGCTGTGAGTGCTAACTCCATTAATGTTTATTTTTATTTATTTATTTATTTTACATTTGTTAACTGGGTTAGTCTGGCTGAGCTTTTGGCTCATTTTCAGCAGAGACCCGGGGAGAAAAGCTCCTCAGGACTAGAAAACAATTTATTAAATTTTATAACATAGTAGTAACAATCAGCTATAGGATCTTACAAGCAGAGACCTGGAGAGAAAAAAAGCTCCTCAGGCAATTCAATTATACAGAGTATTAACAACTGGTATGTGAGTTGTTACAAACAAGGTTTTAAACAATTAGCATAAGAAAATGTGACGAGTTACAATATTATTTAAGCTGCTTATAGCTAAATGAGTTAATAGTTAGGCAGACGTTTATTTAAAGTGGGTAGGATCTAGTTGTATAGGAGTCTGGAAACAAGAAAGGAAAGTAGGAATGGCTAGTAGGAGATGTAGGGGAGGTAGAGTATAGGAGACAGACTAGACAGGTAGATTGTTTTGAGACTGTAAGAATTAAGAATGGTTGTAGACAGAGGAAGGGAAGAGGTAGAAGAGGCAGGGGAATAGTGTTAGAGATACATTAAGAGTGAGGTGGTGAAATAGGTGAAAGGATGGTGGTTTCAGGGTGGTTGGCTACAGTGGCAAGACCACTTTGTTAATGATATTATTTGCTGGGAGAATTTCTTTGAGATTTTTTTAATTATTTTTTAACACACTATGTTCACCAAACCTTTATTGTGACCAAATACACACTATTTATTGTAATTAATCTTCTTAATAGTACAAGTATCTATTGAATATGATAACACAATGGCTGTTTATTTACCTTTACTTCTTGTTTTAGAAACCCTAGGTACCACGTGGTGTCCTAAGAATATGAGACATGTCATGTGATTCTGGCATTGGACCCAATGCGGTGAGGTAGATGGCAATTTGGTTAGCTGATGCTAGGAAGAGAAATATTAGTGAGGATGAAATGATTATAATGAATCAAGTGATTAGTGATATCCCATGTGCTTTTGTACTAGGAACAGGTCTGTATAACATTGTTGTATCTGATGTACTGAGGCAATAGAATAAAGACAGCCTGCTTACTACTGAAATCAAGAACGGGACAACAGATGAGACTGGAGGAAATTGCAGTAGTGTGGATTATATGGGTGCAGATTAAATAGATGGTAGCAGAGGTTATCTGCAAAAAAAATGCAAAGTTATGCAATTTAATGTACAGTATTAAGGGATGAGTTATAAGGTTCCCATGAATGAAAACCAAGAAAAAAATATATTCTACTTATGCTCCCCCAATCATGCTGTGCATTATCCCAGTATGAAAGGATACTGCAAATTCCAACAGACTATTGGGATGCTTTCCTAGGGATGTGAACATCATCATCTTGTTATGCAGAGTGCTGATGAGGACTAAATACTGCATTCAGCAATGAGAGGCATAATGGGGAACAGCCATCTAGTTGATTACAAGTGGATAGTAAAAGAGGAAGGACAGACATGGACCATAAGAGATATAGACTGCTGACACAGAATTAAATAGCAGAAATGGAAAAGGTGAAGCTACAGATGGGAAATGCTAGGGAATGGTTTTATTACATCAGGAAATAGTACTTCATGCAGAGAGTAGTGAGACATAGAAATTCATTGCAAGGGGGGGTGGTGATATATAGCTCTACAGAGATACTAAAAGGTAAATGGGACAATTAAAAATATGTGATGAAAAGAGCAGCTTCAAAAGGCTAACTGTGACATTTAAATGGCACTGGTAGATCAAAGTTTTCACTCATTTGGCATCTGTGTATGTTTGTATGTCAGTATGACCATTACTGGTCGTTATTATATTTTACACTAAATGGAATTTGACTTTTGATTGCCACTTTCCAGTTACCTGATTTGTTCTGCTTATATTGCTTGCTTTATAAACCAGCATTTTTTTTTAATTACAGTTTCTGAGGAATATATTCAGCCTCAGACTTATCACATCTATTAGCCACAAATCTCTTTGTCTGATATTTGGCTTCATATTTTATCTTTCTTTTAAAGATCCAAAATGGGTTATTTGAGTGTGTTTGAGAACAGAACTGTAACAGTGCAGACACACCAGGAAGTCTAAATGCAGCTGTCATTGAACCAGGTTATTCTTTGACACCTATTATCTTTAAACTCCATTTTTGTCACAGCCTATAATGAGCTGATTGGCTGATATGACTTCCACAGGATAAAGTCGCATGCTAACTGGAATGAGCATTGCCATCTCCCGGTCACATGTAGTGCTAAATTAATATCATATTATACCATGACCCCCCCAAAACGTGCATGCTGATTGGCCAGCGTGCCCGTTGTAAATCGAGTTATACTAATGGAAAAAGGTCCGGTCGCCCGGACTTTTTTCCATTAGTATAACTCATTTTTTTAAAACACTGTCTCGCTATGTTAAATGGGTTTAACATAGCGAGACAGCTTTAAAATAAGCAACAGAGATGTCCGTTGCTTATTTTAAAGCTGTCTCGCTATGTTAAACCCATTTAACATAGCGAGACAGTGTTTAAAAACGGAGAAAGCAAGATCTCCGTTGCTTTTTAGTGTTTTGCTATGTTAAATGAGTTTAACATAGCGAGACAGTTTAAAATAAGCAGCGGACATCTCCGTTGCTTATTTTAAAACTGTCTCGCTATGTTAAACTCATTTAACATAGCAAACACTAAAAAGCAACAGAGATCTTGCTTTCTCCGTTGCTTTTGCCCAACTCTGATGTACTGTGCAGGCCGCAGTACATCAGAACTGCCGCGATGCCAGACATCTGCGAAAGGGCAGTAAACAGGCATTATACTATGCCATTATTTAAGAAAAGTAACAGTTTCTTTTCTTAAATAATGTCATGGTATAATAGCAATAACCCACTTCTGGGTGTGGGTAATGCTAAATTTACCCACCCCCAGGCATGGGTTATTGCTATAATACTATATTTATTTCATAGTGCACCATACTAACCAGAGAAAATGATACAATAAATAAAAATTCAGAACATGCACTGTGCGTGTAGACCAAAGGCTATGGCACTCCTAGATCAGAGTTTTGCAGTCCAGAGTTTCATCTGTAGTGGTATTTCAGAACAAATTGTACAACTAAAGCAACACCACTACAGATGAAACTTTGTACTGCAAAAATGAATTGGCTTATCTCTTTCATAATGGACAGTGAATGACTTCTTCAGAACAATGTGCATTCTTGAACGAACCCATTAAATCACATTAGGAAATAGTCACATGATAGAAAAAGTCATTCTGTGCCTGTAGGAAGGTGTGTGTAATGGGTGTTGTTACCCATATGGCCATCAAAATAATCATTACCTGGGAATTTGTGAGGAAACCGGCATGCAACACCAGCATCCAAAGCAAGAAACAGAGGGAGATTCCTCTGCTGACATAAATAGCTAAAACATAAGTTTGGTTGTGTGGTCTGGAATGGCAGTTACAAAAATTCACTGCTGGATAATAAGAATTGTAAAGAAAAAAGTTAAAGTAGTGACAGTGCGGAAAGTATATCAGACATACCTCTCAATCTCTTATAGCAAGAAATCTGGACAAACCATAAATAAAAGTGGGGCAAAGGCCCAAAAATAGGGACAATTTTTAAATATTGCTCTTACAAACTTAGAAAATTGATATAATAACAGGTTTTGCATTAGCAAGAATTTTCTGAAGGATATGAAGTCTGAAACTCAAATGTATGCCATTTTTTTCTAACTTTAATCTGTAATGATTTACCACTAATTTGCCAGAAAACCACAATTTTATGAAAAACGGACCCAAAATATGAAGCCAATATCTGGAGATTCTACGAAAATCTGTACAGTTGAGAGGTATGATATCAGAAATAGTGCAGTTTTACGTTTTAAAAAAATCAGAAGGCAATCAGATCAGTATACACTGTGACATCTTGTAACTGAATAAATGTAATGTGGTGCAAATAGTTGAGATAGCTCAGCTGAGCCTATGTCTGAATGAGTAAAGTAGAAAAATGTTTTAAAACAATTTTAAGACACACACAAAAAAGTCAGCCTATGCAAAGGTTACCTTATATTCATCTGTAGCATCAGTGATTTAATGCCTGATTAATTCAGTCAATTAAAAACTTAAGACTGACATGCTATGACATATTCTAATTAGAATGTAGAGTACTGAAGATTTCCTCTCCCCATTACTGATAGGCAAGACTAAAATACTAATATTTTTTTTATTTCATTTATTTACCAGGAAAGTCCGACTTGGATGAAGCCAATTTTCAGTGGAGGCCTGGGGAGAAATGCTCCATATGCATGTCTTTGTAATGTGGGAGGAAGCCCACATGAGCACAGGGAGGATATGCAGACTCCACACAGAAGGCACTCTAGCCAAGAATTGAACCTGAGAACCTTTTGCTGTGCGGTGACAATTTAACAGCCACACCACTGCAGTGGTCTTCTTCCTGTTCTTTTTCTCCTTTTTTTTCCCCAACTTTTTATTTTTTTAAGAAGATGCCATTTCACTTGGTGGTTTCATTTGTTCTCTCAGACCTTCATTTAACAAAAGAGGAATGGTAAGCTTTAAAGAGAGTGATAACATGAAAGGGATGCGCACTATTTTCATTATATAGCGGTTTATTACGTTTGTATTTTAATAAAATAAGAGCCATTTTTAAGGAGGAGTCATGTGTTGCTTAACACTGAGAAGGATTACAACCAAAGCAGACATTATTCTTGGTGTACAACACATTGGAGGGAAAGACCGAAGGCTGGTATCCATGGGCCTTCAGACTAAATTAGAGAATGACGTTTAATCACACAAGGGATAGGTGATGGATTACTTAAGGATTATGTTTTATCTATGTCCACTGCAAGACATATAAGTGGTGCCTGCTGCAACATGACACGTGACAACTAGCAAACTGCAGCCGTCCTATCACTAGGGGCAGTAGCTATAGTTCTGTAGGGATACTGCATCTTGGCATCAGCTGTGGGATGCATGGTGCAACAAGTTTATGCCCATTCCACACTTACTATGTTACTACCATTCTGTGGCCTGCCTTTAGCAGAAGCTGCACAAATATTGGTCATGGGAAGTGCTGAGGTACATGATTATAGAACTGGCGCTTGCTAGTATACTGTAATACATGGCCATTAGATGAAGAAATATAAGCACAGAACACTCAATGGATGTCATAAACCAGGTTTTACATATTAGCATATCAGTTTTACAGTCTGCAGTAGTAAGGGATGGAACACTCAAAGCCTGAACAGGTTCATAGCTTTGTGGTTCTCCTTTATAGTCATGTTCCTTCCTACTCACTCCCATGATAAGCATCATAATTACTGTCTACTACATCTCAGTACATTATAGGCCATGACCTTCCTGTTTAGGCTTTTATTGTTTTACTCTCCACATGCTGGACACTCCAGTAGGCCTTCCTGGGAAGAAAAATAGTAAAACAATCTAAGATAGTATCCTTTTTTAGGTTCATGTGATTGCATATGCAGTATTATATTTAACATTACAAAAATAGAGATGAGGAAAGGGAGAATTTGGAAGATGCTTACCTTACATCTTCTCTAGAATTCTATTTAAAAATGGCTATTTTGTTAAGAAAAAAAAGCAGACTGCTGGAAAATAGAGTTAAGCTCTATATGAATCCCTTAATATGCCAGCAATTAACCCCAGTCTTTGCTCTGTCTCTAACCACAACTCTGCACAATACCTTATGAAAGTCCCTTTCAGTAGCAGTACTGTGAAGCAAGACACACACACACACACACACACACACACACACACACACACACACACACACACACACACACACACACACACACACACACACACACACATACACTACATATCCACAACACTAAATCTATCCTTTACCTGGTTTTTAGTCTAAACTTAACTTGCAAGCACTCACACACACACACACACACACACACACACACACACACACACACACACACACACACACACACACACACACACACACACACACACACACACACTCCAACCCTTAATGCAGAAATGCTTGGTACTTTTTAAAGTTTTGGCTTCAGTAAAAAGCCTCACTTACCTGCATGTAAGCAGACCCCATATACCACAGGGAAGGTTGCTGTTCTCAACATCAACATTTCTGGCATTTAATAATGTGCTTTTGACAAAAGACATGCACCAGTTCACTTAGTGGACATGGCATGATTCAATAAAGTGCAATGCAACCATATATATATATATATATATATCTATATCTGTATCGATATCTATATATACATCTATAGCTATAGCTATATCTATCTATTTATATATATATATATATATATATATATATATATATATATATATATATATTCATACATGCGCACACACACACACACACACACACACACACACACACACATACACACACACACACACACACACACACACACACACACACACACACACACACACACACACACACACACACACACAAAGAAACATGCACTCATACTCAGACATGCATATACCGGCACAAGGCCAAACAAATTGTGTTCATCTTTGCAGTTTGTCATTTGTTAAAAAAGAAACATGGGGAATCTGAATAATCTCTTCAAGCTTTTCTATAGATATTACTCATTTCTTCTATAATATTCCATATATATTAATTAATTTCATAAGGGACTGTTTGGATAAATCTCTTATTGCAGAAGAAACCCATTCATAGCTCAACTCTTTTTTTTCCAGTTTTGGGGCAAGTCTCTGCTTAAATGAAGCAGTTTGGTTGTTTGTGTATTTATTTTAAAATCTTCTAGTAGACCATAATCATCTAAGCTCTCCCCTCTACTGAGAAAGAGACAGAAAGGGTTCCAGAAAATACATTTGCGTCTGAGTGAGTGCCATCCATACATACTGCTTTTTTTCTCTCTACATGTGCATATCTCTCAACTTCTTCCTTCAGGAATTCTGCACAATACCAAAAATAATAGGGGTACAAAAATCAGGGGCAGTTTTTAAACATTTCTTTGAGTCACTTAAAAGTTTTTTTAAACACCTTTATTACATTCTTACATTGTAGACAGTGATGTAGGCACTGTATATATGTAGGTATACAACACTAGAGAAGAAAACAAACCATACCAAATATTTTTCATTTTCATGCATTATTCATGTATTTTCTATTTAAAAATTATCATTCACTCCAATATGTTTTCAGTGACATGAAGTATTAAACTTTAATGCCTGGCATTATGGACTAACTGCAATCCTGAGCGATTTATCAGAAAATCAAAAATGTTACAAGGAACAGGGAAAAAATATAAGGGGAAATAAGCTGATAGGTGTGCACATGTATAAATTACTTATGTTGTCTAATATATTAGGCAAAAGGATCCAAGTTAATGCAAATAATTATTTGCTCCCTTTGAATGAGGGGGAGGCAGACAGCTTTCTATTTACTTTCATATAGGTTACTCAGTCAACAGGTGCATATGCATTCTGCAGTCCTGTAGGCCTAAATGATTTTTTTTTAAATGCTGCTCACTGATGGTCCCAATTTTGTTAGTCAAATGCTTTTCATTATCTCAAGAGAACGATACTACGGTGTCCTTCATGTTTCATAGGTTCATAGGTGGGTACTAGGCTATCTGCCCAAAGGCATTTATAAGCCTACCCAGAATGTGTTGGCTTTCGCTGTCCCCTTAGATTAGTTCCCTGTGCCTCTGTCCAGCAGAGCCACTGAAGTGATCCCCGAGGTAAACTTTCTGTTTCCCATCCACTCGTCAAGGTTTCTCTTGAAGAGTGTTAGTGAGGAGCTCAGCCTAATGTAGATTGGAATCTTGTTTCAGAGCATGGGAAGTCTCTGGGACAGGAATCTATCCCTCCAGCACGTCCTATTTATTGTTGTGGTGAGATTTAGATCCCTACAGCATGTGGCTCGAGGGGATAAGGTTTTCTTTAGGTGGAGCATGTCCATCAATTCTGGGTTGGACATGGCCTTGTATGTCAGGCAGAGATCACCTCTGAGTAGGCGGTATGCAACCGAGTACAACTGGAGTTTCTTCAGTCGAGCTACATAGGGCATCAGTTTGAGGCCAGTGATCCTCTTGGTGAGGTACTTCTGTGGTCTTTCCAGCTGTTGCAGGTGTCTTGTAAGGTACATCCCAAATGGGACGTTGTACTCTAAGATGGGTCTGATGAGTGATGAGTAGAGGGGCACAATGACCTCTTTTGATCTGGATGCAAACCCTTTTGTGATTAGGTGGGCCACGTAGAAGGATTTTCTAACCACTTTGGCAATGTGATTATCAAAGGTGAGATTACTATCTACTTGGGTCCCCAGATCCCTTATTACATCTTCCATATTTAGGGGACTGCCACCTATGTGGTAGTTTTCATTTTACATTGTTATATTATACTGTGACCCATGCTACCCAAGGTTTTCAACTTTGGTTATTCTTATCTCTCTGTCCCCCTTCTCCTGTTTTCCTCCCCTCCACACTGAACACCTTCCATATTTGTCAACATTTTAGTTAGTCCCACTTCTCCAAAGCATATTGGTGGACAGCTACTTACATGGGAAACCATTTTCTTTGTCTCTCTGATTAACACAACTATCACTTGGATAATACTGTTCTTTACCCAGTTCCTGGCTACTAGTGTCTTCTTTTTACCTTTGCCCTTTTATTATTGCACAATTACTCAATTATTCCCTTCCTTATCTAAGATGTTTTTGCTTTCTATTGAGCCAGCCCATCTTAGGTGCTAGCTATTTCCTGAGGTGTATTTTCTGTGTTGTACTTCTGGGACAGACTTCATTTCTGTGAATTTGTTCAGAGCTGATATAGCAGTGCTAATTTCCTGGCTGTATTGGATTCTATAACCATCTGATATACCAAACTGATAAGTACATTTTTTTGTACTTGATTTGCACTGCACTGCATTTATATATTTGCTTTGTTGTTTCTGTCCTTTGCACTGTACTGTATTTAGACATTTGCTTTATTGTTTCTATCCTTTGCTGTCTGCAGTGTTTTGTTTTTCCCGACCACCCTCCCAAGTGTTGTTGTACTCTTACACTTGGTGGCTTTGGAATTGCCAACCACTGCTGTAAATCTGATTTTGGTCACTCCTCCCAGTCCAATCTCATTTGATCATTCAACTTAGTGCAGTGAGATCATTTGGGCAGGACTACCCCCTTGCTTCTTTGACTTTGGACACTCCTCCCTGTCTATCTCATCAGCTCAGTGTACTGAGTACAGAAAGAACATTTGGAAAGGCCAGCCCCCTTAGTTCCTTAATCTTGAACTATCTTCTGTTTCTTCCCTCTCCACTTTACAAAAAATACACTTTATTCAGCTGCTTTTACTGTAATTGTGTTCTTCCTACTTTATTACCTTATTTTTGCTGTGTGCTCTTAAGTGTTCAAGTGCCTTTATTCTCCTGCATTTATTACTGCTTGTTAGTAGCCTGATTAAAATTATCTGTTATTCTAAGCATCTTAGCTTTGGTTTTATCACTTGTGCTTCAGATCAGTTACTTTACATTTAAGAAGGTTCTTGTGGTCTACACTCTTGTGGACAAACTCTTATCAAAACCCTCTCTCCATAAGACTGCCCATGCATTCAGAGCATTTTATCTGGACAATTCCCATCAGTTTCTCCTGCCAGCCTGGTCACCAATGGCATACTGAGACAGTGTAGCAACTGCTTCATGTTTACTGACAGCCCTCTTCTCCAAGCACATAATTCTTCCACCTGCCGGAAATGCATGTACATCAGTAACCTGGAGTCAGTACATGCTCTCTCGCGTCATAGTCAGTACTCCTGATAAAGAGGAGATTGCCAGTAAAAATGCCACACCACTCACATCACATAGTCAAGCACAACACCCACACACCTATGCAGAGTTCCTCAATAAAAACTTACCTAAACAGCAGAGACATCCAAAACACACTCACAAACATTCCACACACAACACCAGACACATCACACACAGCAGACAACACACCAGTGTCTCACAAACACAGCCCATAAGGCAAAACAATAAACCATCACAGGCACAAGACATAACAAGAAACAAAACATACTAGTCATTGGGGACTCAGTTGTGAGACAAACTGATGTTCCCCTCACCAGGCTCAACAAGGAGAAGGTCACGGTCAGTTGTCTGTCTGGTGCCAGAATCCTCCACATCACACACGCACTTAAGTCTCTCCACAACAAGTACAAGTAGGACTCTGTCATTGTCCATGTTGGTGTGAATGACTTGAGATGTACCTCCCTGGATTATATGAAGAGAGACATGATTGAGCTCTCAGAGTATGTGTTCCAGGCAGTTATGACCCTAGCCCTAAGCAGCATCCTACCTTCATCAAGAATGATACCACAATACCAACAAAAAATAATTTACTTCAACAATTGGCTTAGTTTCTGGTGTCATTCCAAGGGGATCCAGTATCTGTCTGCCTGGGATGAAATAATCAACAGACCTCAATGCTTTGCCAGAGATAGCCTCCATCTGTCACAACTGGGTTTCTGGATCCTGGCCAATACTCTTGCCTCCTCCACTGTGCCTTTTTTTAGGCAATGTCCCAAAGACAATCCTTCCAGCATAAAAGATATGGCAAAAAGCAAATTGAAGGTCATGCTGCTTAACGCTAGGAGCCTTAGCCTGAAAATGGACTCACTGGAGACCCTCCTGGCACTGGAAGATGCTGATGTCTGTGCAGTCACGGAAACTTTGTTCAGGGCTGTGGAGAGCACCCCTGCCTTACCAGGCTATACCTCATTCCACACGTTTTGACCCCAAAATGAGGTCGGGAAGACTAAGGGTGGTGAAGTCTCTATCTTCATTAAGGACAGGCACACATCCAGACCGGTTTGCCAGCATGGCACACTGGAACTATTCCAGGTACAACTGACAGTTGGCAAGATGCGTTTATATTACACTGTCGAAAACTCAAACTGTTGACAGCATAATAATCGACACGAAAATGTCGAAACCCCCCAAACATCTAACACACACAAAAAAAAAACACCCAAACACAACACAAATTGCTCTATGCAGGGGGGCAAGCCTCCTGTACCCCCCGCACCCCCTGCTACTTAAATATACCAACTCTGAGATCATACTACATTGCAGTAAATGGAAATCTCCCCTTACGGAGATTTCCATTTGCATGCTCGATGACTTTCGCTTTCGACATTTTGGTGCTGACAATATCAGCTTCGATATTGTCTGCCTTCGACAGGGTGAAGTAGACCCAGCAAGACACCCATCCAAGTTATAGCCAGCTATAGACCACCCTCTATGACTCAGGACACCCACTCATCTTACCTAGATCTACTTGACTCCATTAAGGTACGCCTTAACACCCTGATTCTTGGTGACTTCAACTACCCCATCATACACTGGGTGAACTATTCCTGCACTAATGCATTCACTCAATGATTGTCTCATCCTCCACAAGGGGAGATAACATTTTGACTTGTTTCTCACCAACATGAGTGACTGCTGCACCACTCCCATAGTATGTTCTTCCCTGGGGAAATCAGATCATCGGACTTTCCCATTCAAAGTTTCTATCCCACACAGCCCCTCCCCCCCATCCGTAATCAAGCAAAAAAATTTCTCAGAAGCTGACTACAACATCCTAAGGGAGGGTATCTGTAGCTTCACACCACTGCCACCCTCAGATGATGAAGGCAACTATGTGAACAGCACACCAATGCAGTATAGAAGCACCTGTACAACTGCATGGACTCAGCCATATCCAATAGAACTAAAACCTGCTCCTCAAGGAAACACAAATCTGTTTGGTGGACATTCTCTATCAACAGGCTTTACAACAAAAGGAAGAAACTGTTGTCCAAGGGTAAGAAGGAACAAATTCCAAATTGAAAAAACTCCCCCCTTAACCTCAACAAGCAACTTAGATCACTAGTGAAAACCTTCAAAGCCAATTATGAATCGAAACTAGTCTCTGAAACAAAAGGAAACCACAAAGTCTTCTTCAGTTAGTTCAGGAACCTCCATGGCAAAGCCAAGGTTCGTTCCAAATTAATACTTAACAGTATCACTTACACTGATTCTGTTGACTTAGCCAACCTGCTAGCAGATAGGTCCAGCACAACCTTCATCCCCTCTCCTCCCCCAAAGGCCCTTTCAACATCCCCAATACTTGTCCCGCACTTCACATCTCCATAGATCAAATGTTAAAGACCCTATCCAAGGTAAAGAACACAGCTTCCATGGGACCTGATAGTATCCCAGGCTGTATGCTACACCATCTCCAGCAAGAACTGGCTTCACCACTAAGCACCCTATTCAACCACAGCCTAAGTACAGGCTTCATTCGAGCAGAGTGGATAACTGCTAGTGTCATCCCCTTGCACAAATGTGGTGCCACTACTGACCCTGGAAACTATTGCTCCATTAGCTTGACAAGTCTGATCTGTAAAGCCAGAGAGTGTATTATTATGGAGCTCATAAACAAGGACATAGGCAATCTCCAAGCACTTGATCTCACCCAGTTCAGATTTGTCAATGGCAGATCTTGCCTGTTGAACCTGGTTGACTTCTTTGAGACTATCACCAAAGCCCTGGATGAGGGAAAGACAGTGCATACAGCTTACCTTGACTTGGCCAAGGCTTTTGACACAATTCCCCACTTAGGCATCATCGAAATGTAACACAACTTGGTGTAAATCCCTATCTCATCAGGTGGGTGGCCAACTGGCTCACCGATAGAACCCTTAAAGTCAAAATAGGCACCGCCACCTCCGATAGCAGACCTGTCACTGCTGGAGTTCCCCAGGATCTGTCCTGGGACCCCTACAGTTTAGCATCTGTTAGAATGCATGTATTTAAACACTTGCAATAGTGCATGCACACTTCTGCTTGTTACAATATATAGTAAAACATATACATTTAAACACTTACAATAATGCATGTACAGTTCTGTAATGCATGTACAGTTCTGTTTGTTAATATATACACATACATATTAAAGGGTTAACATTTTCTTAGCTGAGAATAAGTAAAAAAGTAGAAAAATAGTTTGGCATCTTACTATGTGTGATACTGTAAATGTTCTGTGACTGGTACAGCTTCATGGAGAACTACAGATAAGGATGACTCCCTATTTCCTGAGAAATCCAGGTGCAGGGATGAATGGGGACAGAAACAGCTCCCTAAGTTTAAGATTGCCACATAATTTACCTTGAAACAGAGCACAAATCAGCTTATCAACAGACTGCATGACATCAAGCAAGCAGTATTAACATCAAAGAACTGTTTTCATGAACAGGATTCAAATGGCACAAAAAAGTGTATAAAAAGGACAGTTAAGCGGACTGGTGTTAGATCTGATCTTGTTGTTAGATCTGGTATTTGAAGGAACACTTTGTTCTGAGATAAATGGAGAATGCAAAGTTATCACCTATATCTGTGCTGAGAAGCTAACCTTGAACATTAAAAGCTGTAGCTGTAACAGTATAGTACGTGTCATCTGTTACACACATAAGTTGATAAAGTACAGTGCTGCAAGGTATATTTGTTATTTTATTAGTGAGCAGCCGAATGGTAATTAATTTTTCAGCATCTACTTCTCAGAGGTCCAGGCAAAGACAAAAGGCCTGTGGCTGACCAAGTTTGCGGATGAATGTAAGTTGGGTGCTGGCATTGACTTCCACAAATGATGTTAACATACTGCAAGAGGGTCTCACAGCAACTAATGACTGGTGCCAAAGTCATGGCTTCAAGCTAAATGGAAAAAAATGTATTATCATATCATTCCAGAAAAACACGACCCCTGCTGATTACCACATCAACAGCAACCCCCTAAGCACAAAACCTGTGGTGAGAGACCTGGGCACTCAGGTTGATAACAACCCCACATTCAACCATCATGTAGCAGCAGTGGTCAGAAAAGCTTTTTACTTGGTTCATCTCATAAGTAAAGGGACTGCATCCAGAAAAAAGGAGGTTATTACCTCTCTATACTCATCCCTCAATAGGCCAATAATTGAGTATAAGGCCCTGTTTGGTATGTACCTCTCCAAATATCTGCACCAACTGGAAAGGCCACAGAAGTACCTCACAAAGTCAATCCTTGGCCTCCAACACCTGTCCTATGTGGACAGGCTTAAATCACTATCACTCTACTTGGTATCGTACAGATTGCTCATAGGTGATCTGTGTCTCACCTACAAGGCAATCTCGGACCCTGCCCTACTAGAAATGCTCCTTATCCATAAGTCTAACTCCTCACGCATTACCCACTCAAAAGGCCTGAGTCTAATATGTGACATCAACAAAACCTGCTGGAGAGACAGGTTTGTCTCCTAGAGGTTGCCTCATCTCCAGAATAGACTTCCCATACACATCAAACAGAGCACCTGGCTGACCCTCTTCAAGCACAACCACAAATTTGTCCCAGGGGTTCCACCTGTGTCCCTTATTGATAGGGGCGATAGGTGCTGACAGAGGTTTCTTTTTGGGAATAAACTCTTGGCTAGGCTTGTAAGGGCCCCAGAGCCATTAGACTAGTAACCGCCTATGACCCTATGATCCTAAGACTTCTCATCTTCCACATCTCCTTCTCAACCCCCCTCAACCTCTTTACATAACTGTCCACTCTTTGGTCCCAGTCTCACTTCCATCTGTGCCATAGTCAGTGTCAGCACATTCTAACAAACATTTAAGTACCCCATCCCTGTCCCTCAGTCAATGTTCAAACTCTAATTACTAATCCTTAACTCCTAGGCTTCCACACAAATCTATCACACACTTTGCCTCTCCTTTACTATATGCACCTTTGCAAAGTAAACCCATTTTCACAACAGTTATCATCTCCAACAACACATTCCACAGTCTGTGTATCCATATAATTATTCTTAATCTCTTCTACTAACTCTTTACTATTTTCCACAGCCATCTTAATAATAAGCTTGGTAATGTCTGCATCAGTCCATTGAACTGAACATGTACATGATAAGGGTGGTGATGAAAAAATGTATATAAAACAAGACCCTGTCCCCAATCTTGCTAAGTGCATAAAGTTCCTCACCACCTTCCAGTGACCCGTGGATAAATGGCTGTTATCAGTTCCATCCAGTCTGCATTTTACAATTCCCTCAACACACCATCAGGCTTACAATCAATACTGCAGCAAAAGTATTGGATATGTGTTTAATAAGGAAATAGAATTGTAGTTCATATGGTTGTCTACTTCTCCCTTTAGAGAACATAAAATTATTGTCATTCCCTCTGAAGCTACACACTTTTCTCCACTCTTAGCTCCATTGAAGCCCCTCAATAGCTATTATTCTACCTCCCCATCTTATAAAAGTTGATAATAAATACATAGTGTCCCACTGCTCTCCCCTAATATGCTCAGCTGTCCTCTTCCTCTACAACACCTTTCTTTTCTCTGCATGCAGGCCTTCCCACTCCCACACCTTCTCTTCTCCTCCTAGGAGCAAAACAGCCTTCCAGATCATTGTGATCACACATAAAAGTCTACAAACAACTCTGTCACCTTTTCCTCCTCAACAACTGTAGTCTAAAAACAGCCCTGTCACCTCTTCCTCCTCAACAACTGTAGTCTAAAAACAGCTCTGTTACCTCTTCCTCTCCTCCTATTGTACTTCAGTCTTTCCTTACCAAAGATTCAACTCCAAGTTCTTCCATTTTGTACAAGCACATTGGCATTTTATGCATTTTAGTATTTTCAGTGCCTATTGTTTTATATCTTTACTGCTTACATATCACTGCTGGTGTTGGTACCTGCCACTATCAATGACTGGGTTACTGGCATTGAAGGACAGTTCCACCTCAAAGTACTATTTGTAGAGGGGTATTGGGCTTATATGAAGAACTGCATTACATTTACAGGACAGGCAAGATATTTTTCTTTATTTCAAGACCTAACACTGGTAGGGTGGGTTGTCAGGATTGCCACTGTAAAAGCCTGACGTTGAAAAGGAGTTGATTGCCCACCATTCTCTATCATTACAATGGAATGCCTATTAGGTGTGATGAGACCTTGCAGTGGATCACAGTGGTTCATTTTATGAAATTTAAAACTATACGTTGAGATGAGATTAATTTTCTTTCTGTCATTCTGCAGCAGGAGCAGAGCAGAGCAGAGTAGCTAGTCTCTTATTGTACTGAATTACTGCATTCTAAAATGTAAAAAATACACACACACACACACACACACACACACACATATATATATATATATATATATATATATATATATATATATATATATATATGGGTCTACTTCACATCACCTAAAACCCATTTGACTGACTTTCATTTCACCGAGACCAAACCACCTAATTTTCAAAATACTGAAAACTCATTTGACTGAATCTCATTTCACCGACAACTTACAATGCTAAATTTCAAAAGACTAAACCTTAAACCATAAACAAACATACTCACAACACAAATAACTACGTCTTTCCAGAACTTAAAAACTACTTATTTACCCTCTAAACAGAAACCGGACAATATAAAATCAAACTAAGTGGGGGGCTATGCCCCCACACCCCCCTAACAATATATACTAACTCCAGGATCGCACTACAGTGGGGAAAAGGGCATATACCTTTTACTTGTATTATAGTACTCTGCATGCCACCGGTACTGCTGCGAACGCAGAAAACAGTCGCCATATTACTTTAGATACTTCCCATAAAAATGTAAAGAGACATACCCACATTTAAAAACACTACAACACTACTTTCTACATGGCTATCGGTATTCTGACAGTCAGCACTATACGTTACAAAAATTATTTTTATCACAAACAAATCACAAGTGAATGGAAACCCATATCATGTGTATTGCTTACAATTCAGTGAAATGAGATTCAGTCAAATGAGTTTTCAGTATTTTGAAAATTAGGTGATACTGGTCTCAGTGAAATGAAAGTCAGTCAAATGGGTTTTAGGTGATGTGAAGTAGACCCATATAAATATATATATATATATATATATATATATATATATATATATATATATATATGGGTCTATTTCATTTGATAGAAAGCACATTTCACTGAAACTCATTTGATAGAAGTCTCATTTCACTGAAATTCAATTCCCTGAGCACAATTCACTGAAAGCTCACATCACTGAAAACTAATTTGACTGAAACTCATTTAGCTGAACGGTGTATGCCCTGTTCCCCACTGTAGTGTGACCCTGGAGTTAGTATATATAGTAAGGGGGGTGTAGGGGCGTAGCCCCCCACATAGTTTGGATATATAATATCTTCTGGAAAGAGATATTCATTCAACTGGTAAGTATGCATGTTTATGATTTACAGCGTTTCAATTAAGTGGGAGGCTACGCCCCCCACACCCTCCTTACTATACATACTAACTCCAGGGTTGCACTACAGTGGAGAAGAGGGCATATACCTGTTTAGACTAAATGAGTTTCAGTCAAATGAGTTTTCAGTGGTGAGCTTTCAGTGAATTGTGCTCAGGGAATTGAATTTCAGTGAAATGAGACTTTTATCAAATGAGTTTCAGTGAAATGTGCTTTCTATCAAATCAAGTAGACCCATATATATATATATATATATATATATATATATATATATATATATATATATATATATATATATATATATATATATATATATATATATATATATATATATATATATATATATATATATATATATATATATATATATATCTGCTATTGTCAATTGACTCATATATCATCCATATCATCACATATAATACAGTGAACCTCAGAGACAGGATTTGACAAGGGTCCTGCATAGTGGTGGTGGCGGTAGTGGTGGGGGTCAGCTTTTCTCACTCTACACAGTCGGTATATTGTGTTTCTCTGGATTGTAACTGATGGATCTCATGTCATCATTGCCTTTGTGACTTTCGCCTCTGTTGCTAATACCTGGCGTCTGTTCCCTGCTGAGTTTGTGATCGGTATGGTATCGCTGTGTACTTTGTGTTCCTGCCCGTTTTGCTTAGTGTGACATAGTTAAGCTCTTTCATGTTCCTAATGATGATGCCCCATCCATCACTTCACATCCCTCTTCAGCATCTTTATGATTAAAACTAAGCCAATATGCTTGTCTTCTGTTGCAATGACATTCTTTCTGACACACCATCAGCCCTCTGTCTGTGTGTCTGTCCCTATCATACCTTGCCATAGCATCCTGTACTGTAGGGTTGACCACTGCGTACTGTTGATGTCAACTGCATTCAGGACGCAGATCCTTTTGTCAGTACCACATTCATTCATTCATGCCAGCAACTAGAGTGTTTCAGAAATGTGTTGTGTATTTTCAAAGGGAGAACATGGCTCTGTTACAGACTTGCACATGTTTTAACTAGGACAACTGAAAATGTTTGCTAAGGTAACAAAAAAATTACACGTGTAAGAAACAACACAGAAAACTGAAGTAGAGAAATGCAATACATCAATTCAGAAGAGTGAAAATTGTTGAATGGTATATTAAAAAAACAGCAAAGCAGAATATCTAAAAGTCAAAATAAGGCAAAGGAGCTATGTAACATACTAACATTGTGATAAAATCCAACAAAGCACAATGTCATTTTAACAGTTTTGCAGTAAAGTAATATATTGAAACTTCGAGACAGAACACTGGAACAACAGAAGCAAAAGACTTGATTTTTTTTTATTTTTTTTTTGCTAAGATGGCAAGAGTTTCTGGCCAAGCCTCTCCTGGGACATTTCCAGGATATGAAGCCAAGGATTTGCGTCTGCTTGTTCATTGACCGTTTTATCTTAATTGCTTAGGAAACCCCATGCAAGGTTACAATATAACTTTCATGAACCTTGTGCTTTCTACATAGCTATGTAATCACACTGAATGTTACTAGTTGTATTGATAAGCTTTTTTCACATTTTAGCCCCAAAAAGTGAACAAATGACCATTCTCTTGAGGCTAAATATCAAAACATATAAACAAACATGCAAATAAGTATGTCTAGTTAAAAGTGGATATTTTTCTTAATTGTAAAAGGTAATGCTGACAGGCTGGGCCTGTAGCTAAATTTGCCATGCATGAATTATAAGACCCAGAGATGGAAAACAGAACTTGGAGTCTTTTTTTAGATTTTCCATTTTTGCAGTGACCACAGCATGTTTTTATAATGGATCCACAGTGACAGAAAATAATCAGAAAAATGTCAAAATAGAAATATTATATCACAAATCATACCATAATCAATAAGCAAAGAAACTCTAAACTCTGAAGTGTAGAAACTTTAACCACGTGGTCTTGCAAAAATAATAAAAGCCATTATAACAAAACAGTAAAATGGAATGAAAAAAACACAAAGATGTAGGTACTTTGGAGTAAAATATTCAAGCAGTACCAGGAAATACAAATATGTTTGGATTTGCATTAATGCACTATACTTCAGGGCTCTAACCTATTTTCAAATGTGTAATATCACAAACATTTTACAAACTAGAATGATTAATGAATGCCTTAAAAGTAAGAAGATAAAAATAATGCATTCACTATGTGTTTACTTTATGTATCTCACCGATTATATATACAGAGCAGCACTTTAATGGAGGAAGATGGTAACTGTAGAGGGTAAGTCTAGAATGGAGTTACAACACAAGGCATGACCTCTTTCACAGAATGACAGATGTTAACCATTACAGAAAGAGGTAAGGCAATGTAGGACCACTGTATACTAAAAGTCAACTCAAATGCAAAGCTTAAGATATGCTCAGTAAACATTTTTGGGTGCGAGCCAACTACAATGGATTTGGGAAGGAAGGAAGGAAGGAGAGAAGGGAAGTGACAGATATGCTTTATCAGTGGGAGTACAGGAAGCCAATCATTGCTTAGAGCTGCAGATAACTTGGGGAGGCAAACATTTATGATTGTTAGTAATGCAGAATTTCAGTGCCATGTAAGTAATGTGGGTGTTTGATGCCACAATAGGTTAGAGGAAGTATGCTGCCTAGGGTACAGAGAATCGGGAAGACAGGCAAGCGTAGACAGAGTTGCAGTTACATGAAAATCATACATGGAGTACAAATGGGTGCTCATCTAAACATAGTTTTGTTTTTTTAATCACTTGGTAGATAAAGCAGTAGCATGCCTAATTACAGAGCTACAAGCACAGTCTTTGTCTTTTTACAAGTTAAGTTTTCTCAAATGGCAACATTTCAATCGCACCAAGCATTATTTGAATATGTTTACAAGAGCCATTTGGCTGGGTAATTATCCTTTATGTCTACACAATCTGAACACAGGAGATTGTTGGGTGGTAGAATTTAGAAACTTTGGATCCAACACCCAGTATTTCTCTTTGTATTTGCTAGAAGGAATAGATGTGGTGAACTATCCATTCCTCTAGAGTTCTTTACGTATTAGAGCAGATTCAGACAAAAAATATTTAATCAGCAATACTGTGGTTGATACTAAAATAGTATATAGTTACAGGTGAATGATGGATTCTACAAGCTTTTTAGGCAAGTAATGGGGGCTGGATGTTAGGTGGAACTTCATCCACAGGCTTATTTATCCTAAACCTGTTTCTATTGAATAACTTTGAAATTTTTACTAATAAAAAAAAATAATTTTAATTTTATTTCTACCAGTTTACTCCATAATAGCATTGCCCACAAAATTAAGTTCCTGAAAATGACACACAAGAGTGCTTTATGTTGGTGCTTTTATTATTTCTATTTGTTTTAAATTTTACTAGTAGGCTGTGCTTTTTCACAGATTACTATGTGTTAGTTTTAATGCTGAGGTAAAAGTGACTCTATCACTTCCAACATGGCCATCACATTTTCAACTACTGCTGCCTGTACAATGCAGATTTACTATGGGTCCTTGGCAGCATAACTGGCCTGTTGTTCTGCATTGTATGATTCTTATGTCATTGTTTCTTTGGCTGATTTAATTTATCCTTCCAGCCTTTGTCCTAGCTTGTTGCATGGAGGCAGGCCTTGCTGTCAGAAGAGTATCATGCATTCTGACCACCTGTCTTTTGGGCTGTCCATCCTCATACCACGTTCAGTTGTTCTTCTTTTCCATAATCATGTCTGAATTGATACGACATGCTGTCTTCTACACTTCTTTCCCATTTATTACCTTCCTCATGGAGTACACCCACTCTTTAGGTGGTTAAGCATTGCTTCTGGCCCTTCTTATAGTTATACTTGACCTTTCTCTCTCTCTCTCTCGCTCTCGCCTGCATGGCATAATACATGTTACTGGGGCTTTTCTCATATGGCCTTCACTGAAAATGATCACTCAACAGTGGACATCTGGATTATGAAAGTAAATATGTTAAAACAGTATCCTTGTTACTGCCAGTTGCAGCTTTTATCATATTAGTTTACATGGAACTAAGAAAGCACCACACCTTTGAAAAATATCCTGTCCTTTTTTACCTCCTACATCTCATCTGACCTCAGACCACTAGCTTTTAGACAATGTCTGTAGCCCATTCATTCCCAGCACCTCCAGTATAGATCCCATATAAGCAGTGCGATATAGCATCTATAAATAATAAGATAAATATCTCTGCATAGCGGCAGTAGGAAGCAAGAACCAGGGACCAGGACAAATTCTAATGCACCCAGTTAGTGATAAAGGGGAAGTTCTATTCACTGTAAGCTAAACTATTGAAGACAGCCAATGCATGTAATGATGCACACATCTACACAGGCCTTACTGCATCACTGCTGACATTTACTAATGATAGCAATCTTCATGGCCTACTACCTGAAGTTATACACTTGTACTCCAGAGGTATGACTTCAGTGCCTGAGAAGTACGTTGTTTTAATTTGATCACATAATTTTATTAAACTTTCTTCAGGATTTTTATTAATAATTGTACTACCCAGCCAACATTTTCTAAATGGCTGTTGAAGGGCACAATGAATCACAAATGAAGATCTAAAGGAAATAGTTCCACAAACATATACCATTTGTTCATTGGCCAGCTTGCTTTAACACATTTTAAACTTGTATATACCTGTCCTTTTTAATTAAATATTTCCAGGTGTCTGAGTATTATATATATTTTTTTCATTCTGATAATAACGCTATGCATTTAAAAAAATTCAGTTTCAAATAAAGTGGGTCAAATATTACACTCCTCTGAATTAGATTTTCTTAGCTGACTTTCATTAAAAGCACAGTCATCCAGTATTAGTGATAAATCTTCTTCTTTCGGCTTTTCCTGGTTAGGGGTTGCCGCAGCATATCACCTGTCTGCTCATGATTGGCAGTGGAGTTTTACAGTGTCAAGTTGCCACACATACACACACTCACACCTAGGGCCAATTTAGAGTGTCCAATCCACCTACAGCATGTCTTTGAGATGTGGGAGGAAACCGGAGCAACTGGAGGAAACCCACGCGACCACAGGGAGGACATGCAGACTCCGCACTGAAGGCACCCCAGCCGAGGATCAAACTGGAGATCCTCTTGCTGTGAGGCAGCAATGCTAACTGCTGCACCACAGTGGCCACCCATTACCATTATATAATATAATATAAATAATAATGAAAAACCAGTTCACATAAATCCCTGACAGTACAGGGTACTAATGAGCAAATGGCCAAACCTTGCTTGTGATTCAGTTGTGTCAGAGGCCGCTATCTGCATGCATCTTTTTCATTGATGTTATATTTTAATAGTAAATGTCTGTGGCTTCTTGTTACCCTATTGTTTCTTTACCACACCAGCTCTCAGATACCCTCTGGTCTTGCTATAAGGAGCTACTGTAATTGTCATTTTCACAAATATAAATCAGTTAAGCAATAAGCTACACTGTGCATGTTATAAGGGACAGTCTGATGACATGTCCATAGCTGTCATAATACAGATCTGTATAACTAAACAGCACCAGAGGAGGATATATCTGTTATAACACACAACTTTAGGTGCTTTTTTTAATTTAAACAATGGCCCCTGGGACATTTTTCATTTAAAAGTATGTCGGCTATTGATAGTATCATTTTGTCCATCCTTCACCTCCCTCCACGAAGAACAAACTGATCAATCAAGGCCTAGTGTGATTGTTTCCCCCACATGTAAAGTCATCTTCTATACTTTCAGAAATGTAGCACTGTTTGGCTTTAGTTACCACATGGATTAAGTATTCAAAACCAGAAACGCTATTCTAGAGCAAACTATAGTCAATAAATCTATCATGTGTTACTTCCTGAGAGGATGATGCCATAAACCCTTATCTTCTACGTCCTGATCAAAGAGCAAAGGTAGCTTCAGAAAGGATGGGATAGCCAGCTATTAAACTTTATTTTCACTCAGTCTTTCATTCATATTTTCCTTTTTCTTTCTCTACATCTCCTTGTCTCTCTGAAGAAGCAGTACTCAGTGACGTGATAAAAAAAAAAAAAATTTACTTTGTGTGTGCCACACTTCCAGTGCTAGTTATACTCTGAGAACATACTAACAATGAGTGCTGCTTTGGAGATAATCGGATTCTTGTTGAGCTTTGCAGGATGGTTACTAGAAGGAATCTGTTTGTCGAATGATTACTGGAGGACTTCCTCCAATGATGGAGATGTCATCACAACTTCTGATATATATGAAAACTTGTGGAAAAGCTGTGCTTCAGACAGCACGGGTGTACACAATTGCAAATACTTTGAGTCCATGCTGGCATTATCAGGTAGGTAGCATTATGTCAGTGTACACATATCCCTAGTTTTGTGAGAAACCGATTCATTTAAAAGCATTTACAGCAAACTTGAAATAGACATCATAGGAAAAGAGATAAAGTGATAACCCCATAACAAAAGCTTAACAGCTTGCAACAGTAAGGCTATTCTACAAGTGTAACTGATCTTTCTAGCTTTATTTCTAATGTCTGCAGAATTTGTTCTTCTTTAAAACACAAATCATATTTTGAAGTTATGAAGGTAAGGAAGTCCTTGTCTTATAGCCAGGGGCGGCTCGTGCTATTGGGCTGTAGGACTGCAGCCCCCCCAACTGTAAAACAGAAAAGAAAAGAAAAAAACAATTGCGAGTCCTAGAACATCACGCATATCTCACCATCAGTCCAGATTAGGAAGACAGCATTCAGCAGCAGAGATCCAGAAGTCTATGCAGTTACAACTGCATAGACTGGAATGGGATCAGACTGCAACATCTGCAGGCTGCTCTCGTGGGAAGGACTTGCTCTCGTTGTGGGCTTTTGTACTGCAGGAATGGACAAACTTGCAGTAATGGATTTTAGTGCAGGAAGGAAACTGGCATTTACAATGAACTTTGGGCTCAGGTAGGGTGTGCGCGCGTGTGTGTGTGTGTGTGTGTGTGTGTGTGTGTGTGTGTGTGTGTGTGTGTAATGCCCCAGTTAAATATACCTGGTGGCTAGAGAGAACTCAGGAAATATACCTGGTGACTAGACTCAAACCCTGTAGCTTGGGAGCAGGTAGCAAGAGCTTGAATTCCTTACCCACCACCACTTGTGAAATTTTTGCTGCATATTTTTGTTCATGTGAAATCTGTTGTCCGACTTCATATTCTTCAGAAAGTACATGGTAACACAAAACCTTTTATTCTAGCAATTTCCTGTTTATAAGATCAATATTTGAAATTTGTCCATATTTTTGTGGCTGTATTCCCCCATTATTGGCTTTGTCCAGGTTTTTTGTGCTAAGAGGTTGAGAGCTATGCTGAGAACTGAATTCACTGAATATGTTTGGGGAGATATATTCCCCCATTTTTGGCTTTGTCTAGGTGTTTTGTGCTAAGAGGTTGAAAGCTATGGTGAGAACTGAAGTCACTAAATGATAGCCATTTAAGTTTCAGTCTACCTGTCTTTCAAGAAAAAGCTGATTTGGCATAGTGGTATGTTGCTCTGACTGTAGTGCACAGGGTCCACGTTTCAAGACATGACAGTGAATTGCATGGTGGTAACGCAGCATTTTATTCTAGCAACTTTCCAAGATTATACAAGCAATGTTTAAAATGTGTCCCTAGTTTTGGGGCTTTTGTCCCCCCCCCCACCTCAATAAATTTTGACTTTTTCCAGATTTCTTGGGCTTCAAAGTTGAGAGATACAGTTGAGTGTTGAGTGGATTTTACAAGGAGCTGAAAGCTTGAAGAGAAGTTTAATGCTGCTTATGCTGTCTGCTTGTATTGTTAATACACAACAGGTAGTGTACTTGCTTTTGATGCAGAAGGCTGTGGGTTCTATTCCCACAGTATATAGATGCATTGCTGATACTGTACTGTGTTGACTTTTAAAGGGGGTGGATGCTGCAGTCCTGAGAATGTTCTCTTTGGCGGAGATACCTAGTAATGATGAACCTCTTTTCAGTTTGCCATCCATTCCCTATTGCAATATTACTAATATAACCTAGGTAATTTATTCTTCAATGGCAACAGGCACTTTATTTGTAGATGAAACAATGAAATATAAAGTTGTTTGCTAGCAGCAACCTCTTCATCAGTTACAGATCTCTCTAATGTGGAATTATTTAGATGACTTTTACTTCTGCAGAGATTGTGCATATTTACTGATACTGGTGGATTGTAGAAGTTTGAGTAGACTTTTATGATGGAAATGTTCTGAACTGGGCAGTTTTGTCATTATTGGTGCATGCATTTTATTTCATAGTTTACTGGAAAAATGTTCAAAACAATAAATTTAAAATGCCTTCTAACAGCTGTACTGTATTATATGAGGAATATAATTTAATACACTCAGGAAGGTGTATCAAAGAACACATTTATGTTTCTTGTGCAAGGGGCCTATGATTTGAATACAGCCCAAAGTTAATCTTTATCTGCCACTGGCCAGATGTATTTTCTTTGAATGTAGGTTTCAATGCTGTTTCAATGAATGTGAGTTTCAAGGCCAGAGAAGTTTTAATGCTAAGTTTATTTTCATTGTGAGACTGCATTGCTTTGTTTAGCAGATGTCTATTAGTGTTTGTGCTGTAAAATGTAAAATAAAAATTTTAAATGAAATCCAAATCATCGTAGAAGTAAAGCAATATAAAGATTACAGTGTTTATGGTAAATGGGGTGAAATAGCCAAGTAATGGGACACTGCAATAGATGCAGGGGGGAGACCCCATTTGACCATGATTTTGTGAGGGGGGAAGAGTGGCAAACTCGGACAGCCCCGGTTGGACTATACTTCTTAACTGTCCAGATTTTTGCAGAATGAATAGATTTTTGCTTCTTATTTTTGGTTTGTTCCTCATAAAATTTATGGTTTTCTGGCAAATCATTTAGGAATAAATCACTAAATAATGACAGTCATCGATTTTCAGACTTCATACTCTTCAGAAAAATGCATGCCAAAGCAAGACCGGTTATTCTGTCAACTGACTAAGTTTATACAAATGCAAATTTTAGTACTGTTTGTATGTTCTCCCAACATATTTGGCCTTGTCTAGATTTCCTGTGTTAAGAGGATGAGCGGTATGCGCAAATAAATCACTTTATGGAATTAGGTATATCCAAACCTCTCAACTGTCCCTGATTTTGTCTCAAAATGTTGCTCTCCCCCTAATAATCACTCCACAAAATGGCAAATTTTGGGAGAAAATGCAGAGGGTTTATAATTAATAAATAATTCTAATGATCAGCGTTATAGATTACTTTTAATTTCAGAAATGCATGTAGATTTTCTTATTTTGTCAGTTGCTCAAGTTAACAATACTAATATTAAAAAAGTGTCCCTTCTTTGACAGGTTCCCAGCTGCATTGTGTGGCTATTTTATATTTTTGCATCACATTTTTGGTCCGCTTTTCATAAAATTGTGGCTTTCTGGCAAGTTAGTGGCAAACCATTAAAGACTGAAGTTAGAAAATAATGACAGACATTTGAATTTCAGCTTTCATACCCTTCAGAACATTCATACTAATGCAAGACCTACTATTTGATTATCCTTCTCAGTTTATAAGAGCAATATTTAAAAATTGCCATTTTTGGGCCTTTTTCCCACTTCTGTTTATGGCTTTGTCCAGATTTCTAGCTCTTAGATTGGGAGGTATGACAACTGTCAGGGCCATCACCATCAGCCAGAGACATTTCAAATTGTGACATACTTGTTGCACCCCACTCCACCACATAGTGACTATGGATGTGTCCAAGCAAGGCAAGGAGCAGTTATGCAGTGTAAGTGTGCAGAGTATCCCCCCATCCAAGGTAGACACAAGTACTACAGTGGCTTTTCATCTGTCCTTGATTTTTCAGAATGTTCTGGTTTTCTGTCATATTTTTATACTGTTGATTTATGCTTCTTATTCAGAAAATGCATGTTGTTGCAGTGCCTGTTGCTCTGTGTTTAAGTAGCAATGCTTTAATGATCATCAGGTAAGCTTGTCTGAGACTATAAGATGCAAGTAAGCTTTAATAAGGATACTGTTAAAGAATTGCCAACATTGAAAGCCTTTTTGTTGTTGCCATGCAGAGAATATTTACATAACTAGATAGCATATAAGCCTTAGGTATTGAAATGCACATGACAGTATTTGTAATAAAGGACAGGATTACAGTATTTTCAGAAACTCATTACATTTGTTGGAGACTTGCAGTCATCTTTGCAGGCTTTACCCATAAACTAAACAGAATGCCAATCTATCATGTGTGGTCCATAACCTGTGCAGTAATCCTTTAAGCAATTTATCTTGAGCTCGTTTCTTGTTTGCTGTTCATTTTTTACTTTGATCATGTTTTCCTCATGCAACAAGTAGATAGTTATTGTCAGGCAGCAGGTCTTTTTGGATAAGAAATATTTTTACAAGTGGGGGTATTGCTACTTTCAGCATGTTACCTCGTACTTTTATAAAGCTGAATATAAATTATAATTAGAACTGCAGTGCAAGGAGAAGTGGTTTGAGTTGAGTGCTGCTTTTGTTTTTATACTTGATTTTGACTGGCATTCCAGTAATGTATTTAAAAAGTAATTTATTTTTTCATGCCTCGCAACCTTTTTATTTCCTTCTAGAGATTAAGTAAGCTGTCCTGTAGCCAATGCATTGAAATATTTTTTTCTTATACAATTTATTTTGTCTTGATTGGACTCTCATAATGGTGGTTTGGCAGTGGCACCCAGGGCAGCGTATTTAATTAAAGTCCCAGTTTTTGTGTTTTTAGCATAGCTCCACCCCTTTCTAGTTGGCCACACCCCTTCCCATTGGCCCCCACCCATTCAGCTGTCTCCTGTAGCCCCCCCCCTTTTATTTGAAGTCACCAGCCGCCACTGCTATAGCATGGGAAATAAAAACATGGCCGGTAGATGACTCAAATGGAAATGAAGCTCTATGTATAATAAAAGGGCACTTACAGTGCTACTTTATGTAGCATTCAGTGAATAAATCCATTTTAGAGTCTGTCATTCTGAATTATAAAGCAATGTGAAAAATTCTCTTTTTAATCTCATTTTTAAGAAAGCAGCATATCATGTGGTACGTAACATGTTACAAAATGCAAAGTTTTAAAGGCAGCTATTGAAATTAGGATGGCCAAACATTCTGCATTTGTAGACTGTGTTTGTAGTCTAGGGAACAATTGTCTAGACTTTTAATCCTTTTTAAAACTGCCTTGAACTCAACTTGAACAATATTTACAGTTTAGCTACTAAGTATGAATATAATAAAGAAAATACAGATAAAATTAAAAGCTGATGATAGTAATGAAAATAAGATCTTACATAGCTGTGAATATGCCATCAGAAATTGTGCATGCTCTGTGCAAGGGTGTATTTTTGCTACACAGGGTGTAATACAGTACAAGGGGTATTAGACAAGATAATTGCATAACTGGTGCACACTGAAAAAGTATCCAGTATACAGTACATGGTTATTCAGTACACACTTATTTAGGACACATTGCATGGCTATGCAGTACACACTGCAGAATTATGTGGTATAGAGTAAATATTGCAAGGTTATACAGTGCACAAGATGGAGTTATATGGTGTACAGTGTATGGGTGTTCAGTACACAATGCAGGGCTGTACAGTATACAGTGCATGGATGTTCTGTACACAGTGCAGGGTTATACACCATGAAGTGCATGCATATTCAGTACAATGTGCAGAGCTTTTCAGTAAACAGTGCAGGGTTGTTCAGTACACAATGCAGGGTTAAGATGTGTAAACTGCATGGGTGCTCAGGGTACAATGCACAGTACAGAGTTATGCAGTATACAGTGCAGGTTTGTTAAGTACACGATGCAGAGTTATACAATATACAGTGTGGGGTTTTTCAGTATATAAAGCAGAGTCATGCAGTATAGAGTGCATGAGTGTTCGGTGCACAGTGCATAGTTGTGCAGTATATGGTGTATGGGTGTAAAGTGGAGAGTTCTTCAGTATGTGGTGCATGGGTATTCAGTGCACAGTACACAATACAGAGTTATGCAGTATACAGTACAGGGATGTCCAGTGCACAGTGCAGAGTTATGCAGTATACAGTGCAGGATTGTTCAGTACATAATGCAGAGTTGTGTATTATACAGCGTAAGGGTGTTCAATACACAGTACACAATACAGAGTTATACAGTATACAGTGCAAGATTGTTCAGTACACAGTGCAGAGTTATGCAGTACATTGTGCATGGGTGATCAGTGCACAGTAAACAATACAGAGTTATGCAATATACAGTGCAGAGTTATGCAGTGTAGAGTGCACTGGCATTCAGTACACAGTGCAGAATAATGACATATACAGTGCATGGGTGTTCAGTGCACAATGCAGAGTAATGTAGCATGCAGTGCAGGATGGTTATGTACATAATGCAGGGTTATGCTTATGCAGCGTAAGGGTGTTCAGTACACAGTATACAATGCAGAGCTATGCAGTATACAGTGCAGGGTTGTTCAGTAGACAGTGCAGAGTTATGCAGTATAGAGTGTATGGGTGTTCAGTGAACAGTGCAGAGTTATGCAGTATACAGTACATGAGTGTTCAGTGCACAGTGCAGAGTAATGTTGCATACAGTGCAGTATGGTTCGGTACATAATGCAGGGTTATGCATTGTGCAACAAAAGGGTGTTCAGTACACAGTACACAATAAAGAGTTATGCAATATACATGCAGCATTGTTCAGTAGACAGTGCAGAGTTATGCAGTATAGAGTATATGAGTGATCAATGCACAGTGCAGAGTTATGTAGTACATAGTGCACGCATGTTCAGTGCACAGTACACAGTACAGAGTCATGCATATACAGTGCATAACTGTTCAGTGGACAGTGCAGAGTCATGCAGTATACAGTGCATGGGTGTTCAGTACACAATGCAGAGTAATATAGCATACAGTGTATGACTGTTCAGTACATAATGCAGAGTAATGCAGTATGCAGCATAAGGGTGTTCAGCACACAAGGCAGGGTCACGCAGTATGCAGAGCAGGATTGCTCAACACGCAATGCAAGGTTATGCAGCATACAGTGCACGGCTGTTCAATACACAGTACTGAGTACAGTGCAGAGTTATGCAGTATGCAGTGCATGGGTGTTCTGTCCACAGTGCAGAGTTATCCAGTGCAAATTGAAATGTCATCCAGTATACAGAGCAGAAACTGGAGTTCCATCAAATGGTGAATCTTTTTTTTTCAGTTTCTATTTATAACAAAGGTAACATTTATTTTATAGAATAATGCAAGTGAAATGGTGGGTATACATTTTCAGTCTGCTACAAAGAGTTCAAAAACTACAGTCTAAGCAGCCATCTGTTTAATTGATAATGGTATGCATAATCTGAAAAACAGCAATTTGTGCTAATGGCTGCTGTTTTCTTTTCAGGGGTGTCCTACATGTCATACCATTTGTGATACCTTATTGAAGGCATCAGACAGCTTATGCTGGTCTTGCAGAATGCCATACATATTGGGCAACCTGAGTTTAAAGAGTATGTGTTAGAGTACATGACTGCCCAACTTGTGCCCAGATATTCAGATTAACAATGTGGCCAATTAAGTCTTCTCATCTTAGCAACAGTCACAGCATATCACAACAGTTTGCACAACAATTCACAGTTTAACCAAGTATAATTCAATGATTTGTACATTGCAAACATGCCATTGTCAGGTAAATGTGTGGGATAACCTTAAATCCCCCCATTCAACTAACATATTTTGCTGTTCATCTGTAGGTATCTATCACGCAAGTAAGATTTCCTGGGTTATGTACCTGGTTACTGTGGTCATGTATAAAAAAAAGCAACAACCTTACATTTCTAGTGACAATGTCAAGTTCTAATGGTCTAAGCAACTTTTTCAAGGTGATACTGCAAGGTACTCAAAAGGTCAGCCATTAGTGGAGTAATATACTGTGCGCTTAGGTATGTGCAGCAGGTATATGGATAGGTAGCAATAACAGCCAAAGGGGTTAGCAGTCCAATTAATACTGCGCACACCTGTATTTGGCAACACTACACAAATATATACCAAATGAGTAATGCTAAGATAAGAATTTCCACAGCTTCACTTCATGTACGTAGCATCAGTGTTTCCGTTACTTTATCATTATCATCAGTGTGTATATTCTCCTGTTACTGTAAAAAAATAGGAATTGAAGATGAGGCTGTTTGGTAAGTGTTCTAGAACAGTGGAACAGTGACACAAAATACACTGTCAGAGGTGGTGAGTTTAGACTGACAGTCATCTAAGTAAGACAAGGACAGGAGCAAACATTCCCTGGCAAGCATGTATATCAGCTTTCTGCTATCCAAATGCCTATAGATAGCCTAATAGAGCAACTTAAGGGCCATACAGAGTAAAAGATAATGAAGTCTCTCAGGAAGGGTGTTCCACATGAATGCAGCAAAGGTGTCACAGAACTGCAGTGGTACCCAGGCCATTTAAGTAATGTAGCGCACCATGTAGCAATGTACTCTGGAAGTTTCAGTCAGCCTTATAATGAGTAGTAAGGATAGTCTGTAGACTGAATAGCAAAAAAACTGGAAACTTTGTGTTTTGCATCTTTATTTCACAAGTTAGATAGTTCCTGAGATGTAAAACAGCTCTTGAGTTGTTAGATAGCTGTAATGTAGTTTTTGAGACAGCAGAACAGAATAAGATAGCTTCTGAGACACAAAAGCAAGGCTCAGATTTTATTTATTTATTTATTTTACATTTGTTTACTGGGATGGTCTGACTGGGACAGTTTGCATTTTCAGCGGACGCCTGGGGATAAAAGCTCCAGCTTAAGCTTACATACAAAGTCATCACATCAAGTAACAGAATTATAGAAAAAAATGAGTGTTAACACATTTACAGGATAAACATTTAAAACAAAAATATATACATAGTATCAAACAGAACAAGACTTTAAACATTTGAATATAGACAAACATATGGTTGAACTTATATATGTGGAGGAACATAACATTAGTTACGAAATTAAGCAGGCCAGGAAGACTCAATTAGGAAAAGTAGTGCATAGCTAGTAATACTTCTGTGGTAAGTGTTGCAGCCAGGAATGCAACTACTTACAGAGAAGTAGTGTTGTTAAAAGGGATTTGTTAACAGAGTTAGTACGTACAGCCAAATTGTATACATAATGCTAAGTTAATAATTAACCTGGAGTGTTACACGTGCAAAGCCAAAATTCAAATAAGTGTCTTTTGAGAGATATTTTAAAATGATTAAGATTGCTTGTGGATGTAATACTATGTGGAAGGGTATTCCAATTTTTTACAACAACGTTAGAGTAAAGAGAGTTGCCTGCTGCATTGGATACTTTGGTTACTTGGAGTAAGTCTTTGTTAGATGATCGAAAATTACAAATGTTAGAATAGAGTTGTAGAAGATTTTTTAGGGAAGGTACTTTGTCAGGATTGTGCATTATTTTGTGAGCCATTATTCATTGGTTATAGCTTATAACATGAGACAGTTCCAACCAAGAAAGATTTTTGAGGCATTGACAGTGATGGGTTGAAGGGTTGAATGTGTGGAATCGGTTGCAAATTTGGCAGTCTTATTGTAACATGATTCTAATTTACTTAGTTCTGACTTTTTGAGGTTGGTAAGTATGGGGGATGCATATACGAGTGAGGAGAGAAGGTGGGTTCTAGCTATGGCTATTCTTGCAGTATCTGTTAAGAATTTTTTGTTTCTATACATTGTTCCCATTTTCTTGTGAACCTTTTTGATTATGTTAGAAATGCGTATGTTAAGTTTTAGTCTGTTGTCGATTATGACGCCTAATAGTTTTGTTTGGGAATTTGGGAAAATCTTAGTATTATTACTGGCAGTGATATAAAAGTTAACTGGGAGGTTAGTAGGTTTAGATGGATGAAAGATCATAAGTTTAGTTTTATTAGGGTTGAGAATGAGTTATGAGTTTGCTAGCCACGTTTCAATATCAGAGAAGGCTTTTTGTGTGACTGTAAGAAGTTGAGTTATTGTGGATGCTGCACATATGAGGACTGAATCTTCTGTGTATTGTATGATAGATGCTTGACAGGAGGCAGTATTAAGATCATTTATGAATATGCTGAAGAGGAGGGGCCCTAGGATTGAACCCTGACGGACTCCAAGTATAACAGGAAGGAGTGGGGACAGATCTTCCTTCCATTTCACAGCTTGCTGGTGGCTAGATAGATAACTTTGAAACTAGTTAACAGCATCAGGGTTGATATTAAGATTATACAGAGTGGATAGTAACTTAGGGGCAATGGTAAAAGTAGAGTGTTTCTTGATTTGGTGGAGTATGGCAGTTATTGAAAAGACAGAGCAGGCATGAGGTAGTTCTTTTTCCCTCCCCTATCTCCCTATCACTGGCCACTAGCTTTTCTCATTCATCGGGCCTATTTGTCTCATTTTAGTATCATTTGTGCTCAATTTGACCCACATCTGGGGTTGGTGAGCAGATTGAAGACTCTGGTACAGCATCACACTGTTGCTGTGGAGTGTATCCTAACCCCCTTCACCACACGGTAACCTTCCAGGCTCTGTAATGGTTGGCTTTGGGAGGTGAATGTGTTTTTCCACATGTTCATAACCTCCTGATCAAGAGGTATGCCCTTTGCAGCACAGAGCTCACCACATTCTTTTTGCTGCTATTGTAGTGAGCCAAGGCAGTCTTCCTCCCACTAGGATGTTCCAGCCTGCATTAACTGCTCACTACCATCTACACACCCCCATCCCCCACTACCACAGTGCCAGTCATTCCTCTCAACCTCTTACAGCAAGAAACCTGGACAAAGCCATCAATAATGAGGGGACAAAGGCCCAGAAATAGGGACACGTTTTAAATATTTCTCTTGCAAACTTGAAAATTGATAGAACAACAGTTTTTTTTATTAGCATGAATTTTCTGAAGGGTATGAAGTCTGAAACTCAAATGTCTGTAATTGTTTTCTTGTTTCAACCCTCAATGATTTGCTAATGATTTACCAGAAAACCAAAATGTTATGAGAAATGGATCCAAAATATGAGGCAAAAATCTAAACATT